>NW_011492847.1:953263-954419 GCF_000754665.1 Bison bison bison | reverse complement strand
GTTAAAAAAAAAAAAAAAAAACAATATTGTTAACTGCAAGCACGATAAAGGACCAGAAGCAGGGATGAGAAAGGAAAGCAGGCGACAAAAGGGCTTCTCAACTTTGGGTTTTAGTCTAAAGCCACTCCCTTCCCCGTGAGGGGAAGTTCTAGTTCTCTCCCTCTCCCGTTCTCTAGTTCTCTCTCACTTCTGTTAACAGCCGCGTCTTTTGAAATTCTCCTATACACTCTTACCTCCAGTGACTCCAGCCAAAGGTGCATCAAGGTTTTGTGGAACAGCAAGCTTATGCGGGGTGCGGGGCGTCTTTAAGAAAGACGGGGGTGGGGGGGAGGAATCTTAATTTTGCAAATTTTACTTGAAAGCTCAAGTCTCACTAGCTTAAAGGTGAACCTTCCCCAGACGCCAACTTATGAATGTTAAATTATCCAAATGTTCCTTTCCCGAGGCATCCTTTTCGACGGAGGATGGAAAACGCCAAGGAGGGCGATCCGAGAAAGGAATACGCTCATTGGAAGAGCATAAAGCAGACGGTGGACAAGGAAAAAGGTAACTATCCCAAGCTCATGCAGAGCTTACTTTCTGCCGAAAACTGCCCCCACGAGGCGCTGCGCGTTTTTATGAAGCCTCTGCACTCCGGCTTCCCCCGGCCACCGGTGCTCCGACGCTCGCTGTCCACTAGGTGGCCCCTGGTGGCCGCAAATCCCCGGCAACTTTGGGAAATAGCTCGGAACCCCGCCGCCCCCACAGCACCGTCCCCCCAGCACCCTGAGCCAGCGCAGCGCCCCCAGAGGCCCCAGGCGAAGGAAACCCTCCCGCTATTCCTTCGGCGCTGCTGATGCTTCCGTGAGCCCCTAAACGAGAGATCAGCGGCTCCAGGCATCCGAGTGGGCCGTAAACGGAAACCAAGGGAATGGGGGCGGACGAAGAGCTTAAGAAACCAGCGGAAGACGCTGCGCTGGGCCGCTGAGTGCGCGGGAATCCGGGCGGCTAGGACCAAGACCGCTCCGCCGCCCGCGCACCCCTAGTCCTGAGCGTGGCCCACCCGCCGCACCCCGCCCCCAGCCCCCGCTCGAGACCCAGCTGCTCTTGGCTAGAGCCCTCTGAGAGGGCGAACTTTTCCACCCTTATAGACCTCTTAGCGTCGCCCCCCCTCCCC
>NW_011492847.1:952812-953163 GCF_000754665.1 Bison bison bison | reverse complement strand
CAGCAATCTTGATTCCAACTTGTGCTTCTTCCAGTCCAGTGTTTCTCATGATGTACTCTGCATATAAGCTAAATAAGCAGGGTGATAATATACAGCCTTGACGTACTCCTTTTCCTATTTGGAACCAGTCTGTTGTTCCATGTCCAGTTCTAACTGTTGCTTCCTGACCTGCATATAGGTTTCTCAAGAGCATGTCAGGTGGTCTGGTATTCCCATCTCTTTCAGAATTTCCCACAGTTTATTGTGATCCACACAGTCAAAGACTTTGGTATAGTCAATAAAGCAGGAATAGATGTTTTTCTGGAACTCTACTCCAATACAAAATTAAAAGTTAAAAAAAAAAAAACAATA
>NW_011492847.1:943111-952698 GCF_000754665.1 Bison bison bison | reverse complement strand
TCTCCTCCGATTCCAGGCTGCCCACCCTGCGCCCCCAACCCCAGCCCTGCGAGCCCCAGCACCCGCGCGCCTTTCCCGCCACCCCGGGAAAGTGGAGGGTGCCATCCAGTTCTCAGTTACCAGCTGCGGATCCCGGCCTCCCCGCTGTACCCACCGAGAAGTCGTGGAGCCTGGGGGAGAGACTACAGGTCATCCTTCCGAGGCCGGCGGGGAAAGGCTTCACCCCAACAACCGAGATGCGGAGGCGAAACGAGGCGGAGGGTCAGTCCCGACAGCTGCAGCCGCCACGAACCAGCCCGGACCCCAGGCTCGCCCTTCTGCAGCGCCCGCGGGAGGCGGGGATACAGCAACACAGCCTTAGATGAAGGGTTGGACTCAGAGCTCGGTTCGCTGACGAAAAAAACAATCCTTATTGAATGTGCCTGAGTTGCATGGAATTAAAAGACGCTTACTACTTGGAAGGAAAGTTATGACCAACATAGAGAGCGTATTAAAAAGCAGAGACATTACTTTGCCAACAAAGGTCCGTCTAGTCAAGGCTATGGTTTTTCCAGTAGTCGTGTATGGGTATGCGAGTTGGACTACAAAGAAAGCTGAGCGCCGAAGAATTGATGCTTTTGAACTGTGGTGTTGGAGAAGACTCTTGAGAGTCCCTTGGACTGCAAGGAGATCCAACCAGTCCATCCTAAAGGAAATCAGTCCTGGGTGTTCATTGGAAGGACTGATGTTGAAGCTGAAACTCCAATACTTTGGCCACCTGATGCGAAGGGCTGACTCATATGAAAAGACCCTGATGCTAGGAAGGATTGAAGGTGGTAGGAGAAGGGAACAACAGAGGGTGAGATGGTTGGATGGCATCACTGACTCAATGGACATGAGTTTGGGTGAACTCCAGGAGTTGGTGATGGACAGGGGGGCCTGGTGTGCTGCAGTCCATGGAGTCGCAAAGAGTCGGACACGACAGAGCGACTGACTGAACTGAACCAAACTGAGTTCCTACATGTGGCATCATTCAGTCCTCACAAAGAAGAAATTTACTGTCCACTTGTATGAAGTGAGAAACCCAGCTCGGTTGGAGAGGTTAGATCACTTTAATTTACCCAGTCCTACAGCTGGTGAGGGGTAGAGTTTAAACTTTCAGGTCTATTTCCAAAAGTTACTTGTTATGTTTAATACATATTCATTCCTGTGGTAACCCTTTTCAGTATTACCAAAAAAAAAAAATGCACTCACTTTGAAAAAAGTGGAAAATGAAAGTAAATGACCTATAATTTCAACAGGTACTAACACCACTATTCATTGACATTTTCATATATTTGGCTTATATGTATGCTTATTTGTGGAAATGCATGTAATACATACATACTTACAAAATTAAGCTCATTCTCTATATGTTGTATCATTAGCACTCAAAGGGTCAGTTTTGATATTTTTCTAAGAATTTTTTATTTCAAATTTATAGGCAGCAGCAAAAAAAGTTGAGACAGAGAAATCCAACATTCTTTAAAATCTTGATAAGAATAATCAGTGAAAACTGTTCAGTAAACTAGGATTAAAAGAAACATGTAAACATGGTAAATTGGCTTCCAGAAACCTATTTAAAAGATTTATTATCTAGGGATTTGTCTTTCATTAGGCAAATTGATCTAGAAGAAAATAATAACTAAAAGATTGATCATTTTTAAGTGAATATTATCCAGTTATGCACCCCACTCCAGTACTCTTGCATGGAAAATCCCATGGACGGAGGAGCCTGGTAGGCTGCAGTCCATGGGGTTGCTAAGAGTCGGACACGACTGGAGTGACTTAGCAGCAGCAGCAGCAGCATCCAGTTATACAAAGATATAATGGGGACAAGCCTTGAACTGTGTAACCAACATTTTGATTTTTAGTTTTCTACTTTTGGTTTTTCCTATGAAAGCAGCCCCAGGAATTGCAACTATTGATTGCAATATTAATAGTAAGAATGATTCCATGATGGAATGGCATAATTTCTCTCCTCAGTTCCATCAATTCTGGCATTTTTAAATCAATGTCACCTAAGATCAGTGCCAACACACCACCAAGCTGCTGCTGCGAAGTCGCTTCAGTCATGTCAGACTCTGCGCAACCCCAGGGACAACAGCCCACCAGGCTCCTCTGTCCACAGGATTCTCCAGGCAAGAATACTGAAGTTGCCATTTCCTTCTCCAACACCCCACCAAAACAGCCCACAAAAACAGTGGAGTAAGTCCAAGGTGAATTCAGGGCTCTGGCTAAAAGGGATCACCCAACTTGGGGTCCTAAGATAATGCCTACTGCCTAAAACATTCCTGGAAGAAAGCTGAGGATGCCTGAAGCTCTGCTTCTTCCACTACAGAAAAGTGTGGCTGTGACCTAGTTTCATCTCCAGGTCTAAAGAATTGTGTCTGGACTAAGAGATAAAATGAAGTTTGTTCCAGGCCTCTTAGGGTGTCAGAAATCCAAAAAGGACAGATAGGGGGAAATTGGGCAATCCTACGTATGTTTTTCAAAGTTGAGTAGACTGTAGTATGGATTGGAACAGAGTTGGGAAAACTTCAGTAGAGGGCCTGGTGAAGAAAGGGCATTTAGGGGCAATTATTCAAAACTTTTACCACCTTGGCAAGTCTGCTCTAGAATGTTTATGGTGTCTACTTCTCTTGGCATCTCTTCCAGGCAGAAATTGTCTGATTTTTTACAGAAAGTTCAGCTCACAGTCTTAGTTAGTTCTGGGGCAGGAATGGAATTCAGGTCTTCCAAGCAGCCTTATGCTGGGAAGAAGGAGCAACCTGGTATTTGGTTCAGGCAGTAAGGAGAGGTAAGACAGGCAGATGGAAAAACACTAATCCCTCTCTCTCTCTCTACTTATCTACCTATTTTAATTTTCTACTTTTGAACATCCCTTTATAAAAGGAAACAGATTTTTTTTTAAGTGCAACTGAGCAAAATTACAAGATCCTGAGTTCTGGGATTCAAACTATCTGGGTGCAAACATGAGTCCCAACACTTACTAAATTGTGTCAATATCATCTCCAAAACCTTAGGGTTTTTTACCTGTAAAGCAAGGGCAGTAAGAACACAGATCTTCCTGGTCTGACGATGGGGTCACATCCTGATAAACCCATGGTAAGTTGAAAATATTGTAAGTCAAAAGTGCATTTAAGGGCCTCCCTGGTGGTCCAGTGGTTAAGAATCCACTTTGCAATGCAGGGGACATGGGTGTAATTCCTGGTCCAGGAAGATCCCACATGCCTCAGAGCAACTAAGCCTGTGTGCCACAATTACTGAAGACTGCATGCCTATAGCCCTTCCTCCTGCAACAAGAGAAAGCAGCACCACAAAAAGCCCTGGCACCGCAACTAGAGAGTAGCCCCCGCTCACCTTAAGTAGAGAAAAACCCACACAGCAATGAAAACCCAGCACAGCTAAAAAGGAAAATTTTTAATGCATTTAATATATCTCACCTACCAAATATCATAGCCTAGCCCAGCCTACCTTAAATGTGCTCAAGAACACTGTAGACTTAAAAAATAAATAAATAAATAAGCACAGTGTAAGAGTTGTAAGTGAAGTTTTACCTGGGGCAAAATGAGTACTATGGCTCAGGAGATAGTATTTCAGATAGCTCAGAGAAACTGCTCCAAAGAAGTAGGGGGAAGGTCAGTGTATATGTAATTTTGGTGAAGGGGTAGTCCATGCAATCAAGCACATTTTTTTTTTTTTTTTTTGCAGAAGCTTTCTGTTAGTCACGAGGAGAATTCCTCACCATGAAGAATGTTAGTGCTTTTCTAGATATGAGGAGATACAAGAATTGGGCTGATAAAATTGGCTCCGGAAAATATCCATCTGAAAACCTATTCTGCCAGTTCCCCACTACCTCAGTACGGAGTTTCTGCTCTCTCCCAAGCTCCTTTCAGAGGGTGTTGAAGGTCAGCAGCTGCAGCAGCTCATGATTTAATCCTTGTAGAGGTAGATGGCAAGTGATTTAATCCTTGTAGAGGTAGCTGGCAAGTGCTAATTTGTACTTGTCAACAGTTACATAGACCTACAGTTGAATAAAATCACCTAACACAAAGCCCAGTTTATAATAATGTGTTGAACAACTGGTGCAGTTTAGTGAATGCTGTACTGAAAATGAAAACCAGAATGGTTGTGTGTGTACTGGATGCTTGTAAGAGTATCAGTTGTTCACCCTGGTGATCCCATGACTTGGAGCTGTGGCCGCCACTGCCCACCATCATGAGAGTGTCATACGGCATATCACTAGCCCAGGAAAAGATCAAAATACAAAGTGTGGTTTCTAATGGATGTGTGTCATTTTTGTACCATCATAAAGTCGAAAAATTGTATTAGACCAGTGTAAGTCAGACTGTACCTACCTCAGAGAGTGACTAGGTAAAGTGCTTTCCGAAATGGTGACTACAAGGAAAGTGCTCAGTAAGTATCTATTGTTATTTCTTAAGATAGAAACTTACCATTAGTGAAGAATATTATTGTTTAGTGCTAAGTCGTGTCTGAGTCTTTTGCAACCCCTTGGACTGTAGCCCGCCAGGCTCCCATATCCATGGAATTTTCCAGGCAAGAATACTGGAGTGGGTTGCCATTCCCTTCTCCAGGGGATCTTCCCAATCTAGGGATTGAGCCTGGGTCTCCTGTATTGCAGGCAGAGTCTTTACTGCTGAACCACCAGGGAAGCCCTTAGTGAAGAATATATGCCCCCGCAAAAAAGAGTAGCTGAGTTTTAGTGTGCTCTTGCTGTGAAAGGATAATTTTGACTTTTGAAATCAAATATACTGTGAAATTATTTTATGATTCTTGTACGTGTGTATGTTAGTCACTCAGTTGTGTTTGACTTTGTGGCCACATGGACTGTAGTCCACCAGGTTCCTCTGTCTGTGGAACTCTCTAGACAAGAACACTGGATTAGGTGGCCATTCCCTTCTCCAAGGGATCTTCCCAACCCACGGATTGAACCTGGGTCTCCTGCATTGCAGGCAGATTCTTTACCATCTGAGCCATCAGGGAAGCCTATAATTCTTATATCCATAGTTAGTTTCTAATCCTCTTTTCAGAAACACTGATGGAAACAGATTACAGTTTTCCTCCACTGATCATATAGATTGATCATGGCTTTTTTTCTAATGGACTAATTCTGTCCATTAAACATAGTAAAATTCAATTAACAGACATAAAGGTTAATGGACATACAGTGCCTGCTTTATCCTGGACACCCAAAAAGTGAGTGAGGCCTGGGTCCCATCCTCCTTACACAGTCAGTCTAATTGGGGAGCTAGACAACACCAGGACCCCATGAGATTGACTTAAAGACCAGAAAGACCAAGCTGAATGCTCAGGAAATCTATAGTGGCTCATATTTTATCATGATGTACTGAGGATTAAATAATCAAAGACGTTTTTTAGACATTTAGAAAATAAAGGGAATCCAAGAAGACAGTTTAGACCCTACAGGGTGGCAGCAAATAGAAGCTTAGGGCATAGGAGGGGGAGGTAGCCAAGATGGAGTAGGAAGACCTGAACTCACCTCCTCCCATGGATGCACTAAAATTGTAACTACTCACAGAGCTACTATCTGTGAGCACAACCTGAAGGCTAATAGAAAAAAGTTTCCACAACGAAAGGCATATAGAAGGAACCACAATAAGATGGATAGAAGGGGTGGAGACAAGGTATGTCAGGACCCACAAGCCGGGGCCAGCAACCCACAAGTGGGAGGATAATTACAATCATAGAGGTCCTCCCCAAGGAGTGAGGGGTCCAAGCTCCACACTGGGCTCCCCAGCCAGGGCTTCTGCACTAACAAGTCCCCCAGCAGGAAAACTAGAGGGCTAAAGAAACAGATTCTGCTCTTAAAGGGCCCGCACAAAATCTCACATGCTCCAAGTCCTCGGGGAGAGGCGGTAATTTGCCAGATGCCTGGGTCAGACCCATTTGCTGATCCTGAAGTTGCCTCCTGCCTCTGGGACTTCCCTGGGGCTAGAGATGCTGGCCACAACCATTCTGGGGAGCTCCAGCGGTGCTGGCAAGCACCATATGGAATCCTCCCTCCAGCCTATTAGCAATGTATTCTTTGACATCAGTCTTAGCAATGTGTTGTGGATCAGTCTCTTCTGTCAAGGGAAAAAAAGCAAAATTAAACAAATGGAACTATATTAAACTAAAAAGCTTTTGCAAAGTAAGGGAAACTATCAACAAAATGAAAAAGCAGCCTAAGAATGAGAGGCCACAGGCCAGGCCCTGGGGCCTTGGCTCCCAGTCTGTCTCCAACCTTGATGGCATAAGAACAGAGTTATTAAGAGCTTAAGGACAACAGGAAGCCAGCCTCCCAGACGGACAGTTATACCACTTTGTCACTGCCCCAAGACTCAACTATGTATTTCTTCCTGACTCATGACATTAAAAATCTGTGCCCAAATGTAGTCCCTCCATTTACAGTCCCAAAGGAGAGGAAGCCAAGACCTCGAGATCCTTATCCTTGGAGTAGTGAGGTTCACTCAGATTTGCCTGATCCCATTCCCAGTGTCCTTCTAACCCCATGCCTGGTACTCTTCGCTATGAGGAAACAGCGTCTATGCTGTGGTGGGAATTTCCTTTTGAAATTGAGCCTGTCAAAATTTGCTTATGTTGTTGACCATTTTTCAGTGGTTAAGAAAATCTCACTGAGAAAAGGAGTCTCTTGGCAAAGGGTGGGTGGAAGATAGGCTGTGTTTGTGAGCGTGTGTGTGCTCAGTCATATCCGACTCTTTGCGACCCCATGGACTGTAGCCCACCACGCTCCTCTGTCCATTAGATTTTCGAGGCAAGAATATTGGAGTGGGTTGCTATTTCCTCCTCCAGGGAATCTTCCTGACCCAGGAATTGAACCCAGGTCTCCTGAATCAGCAGGCAAATTCTTTACCAGTGAGCCACCTGGAAAGCCCTGGAAGAAACACTAAAAGAGGGAAATATGAGAGGACAGAAGATGAGAAAGAGGAAGTGTTCTGATGAAACTGTGTCCCAATTAGGACTCTCATATACCTTCTGACTTTTTCTGAATTCAGGGGAAAATGTTTCAAAATTGTCGATAAAGAGGGAAGAAATGAGAGCCAGGACAAAAAGATGAGAAAGAGGAAGTGTTCTGATAAAACTGTGTCCCAATTAGGATTCTCATTTACCTTCTGACTTTTTCTGAATTCAGGGGAAAATGTTTCAAAATTGTCAATTATTTCAAGCTATTCTTATAGGGCTGGATATCTCAGCACATGGAGCCACAAGAGGGGTAGTATGTTAACTGTTGCCTTCAAGGGCTTCTATCCAACAGTGAAAGCCTCTTAAAATCATGAACTTCAGTATTTTTTAAATGCTTCTATAGTCTAAAGAGATTTTATAGTTTATCACCTTGGTAATAGCAGTTATCACAGAAAGCATTATTGGAATACAAGTATGCATTCCTCCTTGCAGAGATTCAGTGTTTTCATAAAAACACAATGAATGAGGCTTTTAAAATATCAAACATCCATTTTTTTCCTAAGTCAGATTAGTTAAGATTACATGAACAGTTTTGGAAAATATGTGACAGTTATAGCTTATAACTAAGTGGTGCTACAACTTCAAACAGCACTTCTTAATGTTTTCATATCATGACACATAAAAGATGAAAATATTTGGCATCTGGGATAAAGTGAAGAGAATTGTGTGTGTCTTGGCACCTAGGATAAAGTGAAGAGAACTGGGGAGAGGTTTATAAGGCTTGGTTTTAAAAATCATTGCTTTTTAGTATTATGATTTTATGGTAAAAACAAAGTATTCAGGAAAACAATAAATACTGAATTTGCCTAAAATTTCCACATATGCCACTTTCTACATTGTGATAGATTTGAGTTTTCTAATATCAGTAACATTATAACCGATTCTTACTAAAAAATATTTTTCATTGAGAAAAGCTGAATTCACTGTGCAAGAATTCTGTTTCAGTCACAAAGTGTATTATAAGACCATAGTTCTTGATGTTTCATGATATTTCAGAATTAGCCATGTTGACATTCATAGTTTCGAATGCATCAATCCCCACCCTAGCACCAGCTGGGGACTGGGGTCCAAGCCTTGTTGTTTACCAGGACTGATTGCCTTCAGCATTAGCCCTCTGGGAGGCCAGCTTTTTAAAAGAACAAGTAAGTCTATGCTTGCACAAGCTTCCAAAAACCTGGAGAAAGGGAATACTCCCCAAGTCGTTTCGTAAAACCAGAATAAATTTAACATAAAAACTGAAAAGGATATTGTTGGGGGTGGGGGGGAAGCCACCAGCCAATCTCATTTATGAAAAATAATGCAAATATTTTAAAATATCAAAATATTTTAATATATATATAATATCAAGAACAAATTGGGTGTATGTTAGTGTCAAATTGTCCAGTATAACTCCATGCTCTAAAAGAATAAAATAAAAAAATCTCAACCGATAAAGAGAAAAATCATTTGACAGAAATTCAAGATCTACTCATGCTTTCCTCTTTTAAAAGAATTTTAAAAATTCATTTATAAAGATCCTGCCATCTGCCTCTCAATCCACCCTCTAAGTCAATCTGTCTGACAAGAATCAAATGATTTTAATTTGTTTATATCATGGACTAGCCCATCCCACGGTAACTCTCAATAACAAAAATGTAACTGTCCTCAGGTTTAGAACCAGGGAAAGAGGAAACAGACATTGTGGTAGTTCAAGCCTCAGTCTCCTTCTCAGGAGCTAACTCTGACTTCAGCTGGCTGGGAATCGGGTAGCATGACCGCTCTCCGTAGCCACGGTCCTGGACTGAGCGCAATGCACCATGCTTCTCCCAGCTGTCACCTGAGAACTGGATGACTGCGTCTGGCCTCTGCACCCCTGGGACCTCTTACAAGGAACTTGTTTCCAACTCCCAGCACACAATCTGAGTGCTTCTTAGCTCCAGAGTGAACACAAATCACCTGTGGGTACCTTTAAAACTTTAAAAACTAATTCGGTCAACCTGTAACAGACCCCATGGGGCCTTCGTGGTGTTGGGGGGTCCGGAGGACCGGCCTTCCCCCACATCCTCTACTTTAGCTCCTCTTTTAAGTTTCCAGATAATAGTATTTTGTGCAAATGTCCTGAGTTGTTTTGCAGATGTGAACTCCCACAAGACCTCCATCAAAAGGAAAATGTTAACTACTTGATACTCTGAAGCACACCCCCCCAGGCCTCCTGGAGCCTAAGGACTGATAGGTTAACCCCTGTGAAACCACCTATCTCACCATCAACCAGTCAGAGGGCTGTGCACAAGCTGACCCTAGACACTGCCTCCACCCACCCCCCTCCCCTCACCTGGCCTTTAAAAGAGACCTTTTAGGCTTTGCCTAAACCTTTTGGGGAGCTCAGGGTATTTTAGGGCATGAACCACCCTTCTGCTTGCATGGCCCTGCAAGAAACCCTTCTCTGCTCCAGTCTCCGACATTTCTGTTTATTGGGCTTCACTGTGTGGGAATGGCAACCCACTCCAGTACTCTTGCCTGGAAAATCCCATGGACGGAGGAGCCTGGCAGGCTGCAGTCCATGGGATTGCTAGAGTCTGACA
>NW_011492847.1:934815-943011 GCF_000754665.1 Bison bison bison | reverse complement strand
GACTGAGCGACTTCACTTTCACTTTTCACTTTCATGCATTGGAGAAGGAAATGGCAACCCACTCCAGTGTTCTTGCCTGGAGAATCCCAGGGATGGGGGAGCCTGGTGGGCTGTCGTCTATGGGGTCACACAGAGTCAGACATGACTGAGGCGACTTAGCAGCAGTAGCAGTAGCAGTGTGGGAACTGGCACTAACAAATCTGGGGTAAATCTGCCAGGTGATGCCTGTGGAGCTCCTTCTGCTGACCACACTTTAAGCAGCAAAGTAGACTACATACTATCCCAGCTTACATCCCACCCAATGGGAGGGCAAGGTAGGAAGTAGGGAAAGCCATTGCTGTTTTCCATTAACCAATCAGGCCCTCCTGTTGCAGCTGCAGCCACTGACTTAACAGTGCAAAGGTGGAAGGTAAGTCCACCTGGGGAGGCATGAATGAACTTCTTTTGAGGGTGGCAGTTGGGAATGGGGTACAGGATGAATACTATCCAAGCAAACAAACAATGTTCTGCACTGTTTCTGTTACAAATTGGTCAGAAACACTCATCTTCCAGGATATGATCTGGAGACAGCAGTCAGACTGCAGTTTCAAATTCTGAATGACTCTGAGGTTTTAATGATGTTGGAGAATAAAGTTTCATTTTAGGCAGTGAAATGTGTTTTTAAATCTCATGTCTTTACTTTACATTTTCAGATCCAGTGATCTCTAGAGTGGTTAAGAATAGATTTTATGAATTACCACTCTGTTCAGTTCAGTTCAGTTCAGTCGCTCAGTCGTGTCCGACTCTGCGACCCCATGAATCACAGCACGCCAGGCCTCCCTGTCCATCACCAACTCCCGGAGTTCACCCAAACTCACGTCCATCGAGTCAGTGATGCCATCCAGCCATCTCATCCTCTGTCGTCCCCTTCTCCTCTTGCCCCCAATCCCTCCCAGCATCAGAGTCTTTTCCAATGAGTCAACTCTTCGCATGAGGTGGCCAAAGCATTGGAGTTTCAGCTTTAGCATCAGTCCTTCCAAAGAAATCCCAGGGCTTATCTCCTTCAGAATGGACTGGTTGGATCTTCTTGCAGTCCAAGGGACTCTCAAGAGTCTTCTCCAACACCACAGTTCAAAAGCATCAATTCTTCGGCACTCAGCCTTCTTCACAGTCCAACTCTCAAATCCATACATGATCACAGGAAAAACCATTAGCCATGTTTAAAATATTTTCTCTATTTTCTAAAACATCTTGTCACAGACCTCAAAATAACCATAACCAATAGGAGATCAAGAGAGTCTATCTTTTCACAGCTATTGGTAGGAAACCAGAAAAGTAGAATTTATTTATCTGAATGCTACCAATTATGAGTCAAAATTAAGACCCTTCATTCTTGACTGAAAGTCGCTCAGTCGTGTCCAACTCTTTGCCACCCCTTGGACTCTACAGTCCATGGAATTCTCCAGGCCAGAATACTAGAATGGGTAGCCTTTCCCTTCTCCAGGGGATCTTCCCAACCCAGGGATTGAACCCATGTCTCCTGCATTGCAGGCGGATTCTTTACCAGCAAAGTCACAAGGGAAGCTCTCAAAAGAGAAGGAATCCCTTTTCTTCTGTTCACTCTCTACCTTATTTTTCCCCTCTACTTTTCTCACTCTAAATCAATATGGTGGGAGGAAAAAGGGAGAAATTTCACTTTTCCATCACAAATTATGTACTTTACCAATAAGAAGATGTAATGAGACTCCTTTATGGAATCCTGAAAGATGGGAGAAGATTGTAGCCAAGGGAGAAACCAGGCTCTCTCTCTCTCTCTCTCTCTCTCTCTCTCTCTCTCTCTCTCCATGTATATATGGAGCACACTTGGGTTGAAGCTAAACACCTCTGAATATAATTTGTAGATTTTGATTTGAAAAAACATTTACTACTTTAAAAATTGTTTTATAATTATGTAAAATAATTTTTAAAATTGGAACCAAAATGAATAAAAAAGATGCTAAATGTGTAAAAGCTGGTGTCATAACCACACAAAGAGGAATTATTTCAAGTGACTTTAAAGACAGTAATTTTACAATTTCTCTCCAGTGTGATATACCTAAGATTTGAAAAACTGCCCCCAAATTATAGTGATTTTGGTTATCATATTATTGGTGTTGAAACTGTTATTCTGACAAGGTTTTGTTGCCTTGTGTTTGTATTGGAAATGACTGGGTCATAGGAGGGGGAGAGAACAGGGAGGAAACTTGTTTCATCTGGAGGAAACTTCTCTCTCTGGTTCAAAGTCCTTTCTATGCTCCCATTTTTATTTTTGTCTTATTTTTTTAAGTACAATATAATGATTTAATATACAGTATATGTTGTGAAATGATAATATAACCAAATTAACACATCCATCACCTCACGTAGTTGTGTGTGAGTGTGTTGAAAACAGTTAGGAGTGTTCCCCGTTCTTCTTTAACGTCAGGCGAGTGTATTCTCCTCGGTTCTATCTCCTCACAACGAAGATATCAAGTGACGGACATTAACGCCCTCAGCCCGTCACAGCTCGTCACAGCTCTAGGGTCTTGGACAGACCGTGTTAGAGCTCTCAGGTCTCGAACAGACCTTGTTAGATGGCTTAGACAAATCAGTGTTACAGCTCTGTGTTACAGTTCTATTTTATGTAGAAAATAGCAGGAAAATCCATCCTTGAGGCGTGAGGGCATGTCGACCCTAAGACGCAAAAACAGTGCCACAGCACGTGGGAGAGAAAGAGAGAGAGTCCCGGCCCTTTGGCTCCTCTTTTTATATGTTTTTTCTCCCCCTGGGCCTGTCCTATGTAAATTTGGCTAGCCAGGAGTGTTGTTTGTTCTACCTGGAGTCCTCACTCTGGTCCTCGGACCTTCCTTTGTTCTATTTTCCTGGGCTTTTTCCTTCCTTGTCTTTTAGCCACCACCATTCTGGACTCCTGTTTCCTATTCTTACTACCTAACATTTAGGTTTCAGCTTTTTTGCTTTAATGGCTACTAACCGCTTGATCACTTTTAATGTGAATGTCTTCTTAGTGTTGCCTAATAATGCTGCACATTTGGGTCACTAGTCTTATTTTAAGCAAACTTAGATTTGAAATGCAAGCTAATACTTTCAAATACATGTCAGGGCTTAACCTAGAAGGCAAAAGATGAGCACTAAAGACTTGCATTTTCCCAATTAACTGAGTTCTTTGCTCTCCTCCTTAACATCTAAATGAAGAAATCAACGAAATGACTTACTTTAGGGCTGGGAAGGCAAATTGTCGTGTAAAACATTTCCTCAGTCTATAAAACCTGTCAGGAAAAATTGTTACGTTATTATTGACCAAATGCGGGTGATATAATTCAGGAAATTTTTTATATGCCTAGAAAATGAAAGGTACGGAAAGGAAACTGCCCCCGCCCGTGCTGAAGCCCTCGATGGCTGTGTATCCCCAGCTCACGACCTCAGTCCGTGCTGCGCCCGCCTTCCTGCCTGCTCTGCCCGGTCCCAAGGCGTGGAAGTCCCACAGCACTTGCAGAATTCTGCACCTGCTTCAGGCTGAAGAGAAGTGGGCATTAGTTGTCTTTGTATTTATAGTGAAGGAGGAAACAGAACAGGCTCTATCTTGAAAGCAGGACTCCATCTTGGCCAGACCGTGGACTTTGAGCTATATGCCCAGTATCTATGGAAACGACATACCAACTGGAAAAACCAGGCCCCCTGAAGGAAGAGCCCCAGGGCTCTCCATTGCCTAAAAGAATACCCTAACGTAAATAGAATCATACATTCTATTATGCTTATTGGGGTATCACCACAGGCCTATTGATAATTGTCCACTGTTAACTACCTAGGCTTAAGGCATATGAATCACCGGTTAATTTTGATTGTCAGGGAATTTGGGGAGGTGGGTTTGTGCACATGCACTTAGGGTATATAACGTTTTCCAAAAACTAGTCGGGGTCCTTGGCTAAGAGGAGACTCTACCTTGGGCCTGCCGGTGTAATAAACTGTACTTCACTATCTGCATTGTCCTTCTGAGTGAGTTTGTTTCCCAGAACGCAGGGCTACAATAGTAGCTCTTTTCAAAAAACCTGACAAACGCTAGGCTCTCAATAAAGGATTATTAAATTAATGGCATTATGCAAAGTTTACAACACTGGAGAATAAACTTTGGTCATGAAAGATACTAAACAGAAGATGGCTATTCTTGTTACAGTTTTACTGTGGATCCATATAAAAATGTAAAAATCTACCTTAAGGATATTTTTAAAGGCCATTTGTTCTTCATTGGGAGTATCCTTCTATCATAATGTTGTTGTTTAGTCACTTAGTTGTCGGACTTCTTGTGACCCCATAGACTGTAGCCCGCCAGGGTCCTCTGTCCATTGGATTTTCCAGGTAAGAAAACTAGAGTGGGTTGCCATTTCCTCCTCCAGGGGATCTTTCCTGTGTCCAACCCGCCTCTCCTAAATTGCAGGTGGATTTTATCTTACCGCTGAACCACTGGAGAAGTCCTCTATCATAATAGTATTGATCAAACAATGATGATTATACCTTTACTAGGGTTATTAATTATATTATGTCAGAAGTTATCACTATAAATAAATTACTTTTTAAAAAAAAGTACAGAGGAACGAGAGGAGAGGAAGAATATATGCATGAGAGAGTGCTTTTTCTTTCTCTTTAATATTTTGAATTAAAGTTTTGATCTGGAGAAAGGCAAAGGGCAGGGGACAAAACCCTGATCTTGAGCTCTCTTGCAGTCTGCTAACAGGTCCTCTCCTGGTCCTGGGCATGGCAGTGGGAGGTGTTCAACCTGGCCAGTGGCAGAGGCATACTGATTGTCAGCCTCACACAAAGCAGGTCTTGAAATCTGGGCAGCTGTGAGAGTGGCTATGCAGTGAGGCAGGAATCTGGTTAAGTGGGAGATATTTCGGCTTGGAAAATGTTCCTTTCCTGAGAAACATCTTTTAGGTCTTCCATTTCTTGACCCTCTACGCTTGTCACGAGTCCACCACCACCACTCCTAGGCCCTAGCCACATTCAGACTCCCGTCTCTGGGAGAGCAGCACCCAGCCTGGATCCCATGAGGTCCCAGGATGCAGCCCTCCTCGCTCCTGTCCCAAGATCCCCATGTTAATGAAAATTATCACATATATAAAGGATCAAAATATCTTTTATTTTGATAAGATAATTCATAATAGAAGGGCTGATAAGAAAGGGAAAATAAATTTTTAAGATGAAGTATTGAGAAAAACTCGGGTTTTTTTCTTTTACATTTCCCTTTTTCTCATCTAAAAGTCATGAATGATATCAAACTAATATTCTCAAAATATCCTGAACACAGAAAAGGAAAAAAGCTCGAATACTTGAATATTTTCTAAAGACAATCTAGATTAATTCTATCAAGTTGTTAAAAGACAGAGAGACTGTAATAAACTTTAAGAAGTATAAAGTTGAATGTCTGTCACCGTTGTTTCTTTTTCCGGTGTTTAGCAACAGAAATATAATGCACTTAACAGTTGAAGCATAACAGGATTTATTAGGAGATAAAGATCACTTAAAATTCAATTGAAAGATGAATCCAGATTTTAGACTGAACAACAGAGAGTATTTTTCAGAAGCTCACTGCAAACTAAGCCACAAAGAGAGATTCTGTCAGAAATCAGAAAATGCTGCATCTGTGGCTACCACCCCACATCTGCTCTCTGAGAATCATGCAGCCCCTGGCAAATGTTGG
Source organism: Bison bison bison (assembly GCF_000754665.1). Taxonomy (NCBI): domain Eukaryota; kingdom Metazoa; phylum Chordata; class Mammalia; order Artiodactyla; family Bovidae; genus Bison; species Bison bison. The sequence goes on along the minus strand of NW_011492847.1, from coordinate 937,298 downwards.
GATTTGGGGTCATTCAGAGTGTTTGTGGGAAATGTGTGCATCAAGTGTTAATAAACTTCATGCACTATTGTTAGAGGGTAAAGACTACATTCATTCTAAAGAACCACCCAGCAAAAGTTGGTAGAGTTAGGTTTATACGTTTTCTATGACATGATTCTGCTCATGGGTATATATCCTACAGAAATTTTCTCACAGATCCATAAGGAACTATTATATATGGTGGTGGTAACTAAACAGCAAATATATAAAGTGGCAGACTTATCAGAGGCTAATGTGCCAGATGTGGAAGCAGATCGAAAGTCCATGTAAAGATCTTAGGAATTTACAAGTGAGTGAGAAATAATAAATAAAATAACATGTTAAGCCTAATATCTTTTACATGAATTGAAAATATAAGCACACAATAAATCACATAAGACTGACACAAGAAGAGACTTTTAAAATAAAATATTCATAGGAAGAAATTGCAGTGGAAGAAGGGAAAGCAAATAATAACTAGTTGTGCCTCCCCCCACATTGGATTTCTGCTGTGACTGAACTCTGAGTTGGCCTCACTCTCCATCCACAAAGGCAGAGCTCTGCTCTCTAATCTGAATATCTTTGTCTGAATCTTCACCTCAGCTGTAAATGTCTTTAAATTACTTCCTGAATTTATCTAGCTAGAGTTTTCAATCATCTGCCATCTTTACTGTCTGTTCTGTTTGATTTTTCAGTTTTGTTACATTTACCATTTATTATATCTATTATGGTCTTCCCCTACTGCAGCTAACAATAAAAAGCTGGCTTTCAAAAACAGAAATATAGATCAATGGAACAGAACAGAAAGCTCAGAAATAAACCCATACACCTATGGTCAATTAATCTATGACAAAGGAGGTAAAAATATACAATAGAGAAAATACAGTCTCTTCAATAAGTTGTGATGGGAAAACTGGACAGCTACATTTAAAAGAATTAAATTAGAATATTTTCTCACAGCATACAAAAACATAAACTCAAAATGGACCAAAGACCTAAATGTAAGACCAGATACTATAAAACTCTTAGAGGAAAACATAGGCAGAACACTGACATAAATTGCAGCATTATCTGTTTGGATCCACCTCCTAGAGTAATGAAAATAAAAACAAAAATAAACAGGACCTAATTAAATTTAAAAGCTTTTACACAGCAAGGGGAAGCATACACAAAATAAAAAGACAACCCACAGAATGAGAGAAAATATTTGCAAATGAAGTGACCAACAAGAAATTAATCTCCAAGGTATACAAACTCAATATAAGCTCCAAAGTATGCAACTCAATAACAACAAAAAAAAATCCAGTCAAAAATAGAAGATCCAAATAGACATTTCTTCAAAGATGACATGCTGCTGCTGCTGCTGCTAAGTCACTTCAGTCGTGTCCGACTCTGTCCGACCCCATAGACAGCAGCCCACCAAGCTCTCCCGTCCCTGGGACTCTCCAGGCAAGAACACTGGAGTGGGTTGCCATTTCCTTCTCCAATGCATGAAAGTGAAAAGATGACATACAGATGGCCAAAAAGCACATGAAAAGATGCTCATCGTCATTAATCAATACAGTAATACAAATCAAAACTACAGCTCACATCATCATGAAGTCTGCAAACAATAAATGCTGGAGAGGGTTTGCAGAAAAGGGAACCTTCCTACACTGTTGGTGGGAATGGAAATCGGTACAGCCACTATGGAAGTTTCTTTTAAAAAGTAAAAATAGAGCTACCATGTGACCCAGCAATCCCACTACTTGGCATGTATTTGTATAAAAGCACATTTAGACTAAGATACACCCCAACGTTCATTACAACACTATTTACAATAGCCAAGACATGGAAGCAACCTAAATGTTCATCAACAGACAAATAGATAAAGAAGACAATATAGATAAATAGATACAATGGAATATTGCCTGCCTGCTCAGACTCTGTGACACTACGGACTGTAGCCTACCAGGTTCCTCTGTCCATGGGGATTCTCCAGGAGCGGGTCACCATGCCCTCTTCCAGGGGATCTTCCCAACCCAGGGATTGAACCCCTGTGTCTCACATCTCCTGCACTGGCAGGTGGGTTCTTAACCACTAGCCCACCTGAGAAGCGCTTCTATACCCCAGTGTTCGCTCAAACATTTTTTCCCCTCCAGTGAACTAGTACTTTTCCTTTTCAACCCTAATCCAACCTATCTTGAAGAGATTTGATCTGCGTAATTTTATCCGAGATGTATGTTTTTGTACTAATAGTATTAGGTCTTCTGATGCAGTTATCTCCTAGGATTAATGCCGCCACCCAACCTCCTTCTGATAGGGCCGCCAGGAGGCCAGAAAAGCATAAAAACTGCAGACTGAGGACTTCTGAATCTCAGACACTCTGCATCTCCTAGTGTGAGACCCGCGCGTTGGCGCAGCGCTTTCCCAGCTGTGAGCTCAGAGCCTGGGGTCTAGCCGGCGAGGCTCTGGGGCCCTAGAAG
>NW_011492847.1:933862-934715 GCF_000754665.1 Bison bison bison | reverse complement strand
TCCCCTTCTACACTGCCTTGTGTGAGCTCTCCTGGGACCGTCCGGGTTTCGATGGGGAAATGCTCTCTAGTCCCTGCGGGCTCCGGCGCTGGGACAGTTCACGAAACGGACGCTTTGCTGGAGCCCGGAGCACCTCGCGGCTGGACGCAAAGCCCCCCTGCCCCGGACACGACGCCGGAGACCCACCCGGACCCAGAGGCGCCCCGGGGAGAGGCGGCCGCCGCCCCAGCAACCTCCCTCGCCGGGTGGCACCTTTTCCTAGACCAACGAGAGGATCCAGGGAGCGCCGAGAGCGGGGACACTACGGAGCCTCGCGCAGCTCCTGCCTTCAGAAGCCATCGCAGGTGCCAAGGCTGGAGGCAGTGGATCCGACGCGCTGGGGCCCGGAAGACCCAAGGATGCCAGGAGTCCGAGGTTTGCGCTCTCTCTCATCTCCGCGGGCAAATGCTACCGTGACAACTCTGCCTTTGCTCCACAAGGATGGAAGCCCTTTGCCTTCAGAGTTCTCGGATAATTTTCCTTTCGCTAATCAATAAAGATGACGAAAAACGATGTCACTGTTTGTTGTTCCTCCGGTGAGTGAGTCTCTGGTTTGTCTGTTTGGTAAGACGAGGCTCACGGACGGCGGTGGCTGCCTGTTCCCAGCGGAGATCCTTGGTCGCCCGACTTTGCTGGGCGCCGCTGGGCCCCCGGGGTCGCCTGTGCACACAGGGAAGGGTGGGGGGACATTGGGGGAAGGGCATGGCCTCCCATAGACCCCCAGACCCACACTGGGCCTCCAAAGAGAGCAGACAGGCGGTCTGCAGCCCCGAGGACTCCGCTCGCCCGGGAAGGGTGCCGGCTCCGAGGACGA
>NW_011492847.1:932678-933762 GCF_000754665.1 Bison bison bison | reverse complement strand
TCCCGGCTCCGAGGCCGTGGTCCCTTTTGGCTCCGAGTCCAGCTCAGGGCCCTCCAGTACCTGCGCGCGGTTCTGGCTCCGCCTCCACCGCTTTCCTCCACCCCTTCCATGAACTCACACAGTTCAAGGTTCCTAAGGCCCAGATGTTTCCGCTTCCTCAGGCGCAATCCAAATCCCAAAAAAGAGTCCCTTAATCCCTCTGACCCTACCCACCGTCCTTGCCCAACGCCCGCCAGCGACCGGCAGAGATGACCTGCTCCGAGACCGCTGGCTTGGAAGCCAAGGGGATAATGACCGTGGACTAGAGGCCGGGAAACCAGCCACCCTGCTCTGCTGGGAGAGAGAAATCGCTGCCTTTCCTACTCCAACCGAGTGACTTTGGAAGGTGGGACTCCCATATAGACAGGATTGTACCAGTGAACGGAAACGACCAGGAACGAACCTCTCTCCAAGAGGACCCTCCTCTCCTCCCCTCCCCCTCCTTTAATCCAATCACCAAAAAACCACTCAGAGCTTCCATGCCCCTCCCAGAAAGATGTGGTTATCTCCTCAGTCCCCAGGGACCCCGAGGTAATTTGCAAGGCAAATGAGCGTGGATCCCACCTATCAACACCCGGGTTTCCCAAAACCTTGTCGGGCAGGCACTATAAAAGGCACACTCCACACCCAGCAGAATCATTCGCCCCTGTGCTAGAGCCATTGCACTCTCGGTCTCGTGAGGAGGCTGAAGCCATGGAAGCGCAGTCTTGGAGGAGGGCACATCCCGAGCCCGCCTTGCCTCCGGGCCTGAACCGAGAACAGGCCTGGGCCTGGGCTCTGGTTGGATAACTTCCCGGCGCTGAGCCGCCCCTCCTGCCTAAGCCCCGAGTTCTGCGGGGACGCGCACTACTGCGCCTGTGGGCTGTCGCGCCACGCTTGTCCCGGACACGCGGACGGTCCCCGCGTCGAGAGCGGCCAGAAACGCTGGCGAGACTCGCAAGGCCAGGAGCCGGCTGCTAGTCCGGGATGGAGCGACAGTCCCGTCAAGAAGAGGCCCAAGCCACACAGCGCCGGGCCCAGGAGGGTCTGAACAGCCAGCAGCTGC
>NW_011492847.1:882232-932578 GCF_000754665.1 Bison bison bison | reverse complement strand
AAACAGGGCAGAATCCGGCAAGGGAAAGAATAGTAGCTTCCCGTCTGGCTCACAGCACCCCTTCAACCGCTGCCCTGGACTGGAGCCTGAGTCACTCCAGGGGAGGCCTCATTCTGCCGGGTTAGACTTCTCCCCTGGGCCTGCCTCGCTCAGCTATCTTAAGGAACTTACTTGTAGCTGCACTCAGAATCGTTGTGTTTCTTATGTATCCCAATTGTGCACAATGATTAAAGCCGGTTTCCCTATTCTCTGCCTGTGCAATCGATTTGGGTGGGTGGAGTCAGGACTGGAAGTGGTATGGGTGAGGGGCAAGGCTGTACCTGAAAAGGGAGCTAGGACCCAGGTCAGGGCTCCTTAACATCAATGAACTGAAAAGTGAAACAATGTCATAATTTTGACTACCATAGAGGCCTACATTAAACTTTTTCATTTTGTCCACTGTTGGTAATGTAAAAACTCCACAAAACAGCTTTTGGGAATTGATTTGAAAGGATCTTTGTAAAGGCAATATTGTATGGAAAGCACATTAAACATATCAATGTGAACACTATTTTGACCCAGAATTTCACTTCTTACAAGCGAAGAATTATACTTTTTTAAAAAATGTGCTTTCCAGTAAAGGCTGGGAAATAAATATGATATGTCTCCAGGAGCCCCTCTCCCATTTGAACAACTATTTCCCACCTCCCTATTCATATGTCTGCAGGAGTAGCCAAGTTAATGCTTGTAAGTTTGTTGTTGTTGTTTTGGCTACTCTGGGTCTTGGCTGCACCAGGCTTTCTCTATTGTGGCGTATGGGGGCTACTCTTCATTGGAGTGTGCGGGCTTCTCACTGCAGTGGCTTCTCTTGTTGAGGAGCAGGGGCTCTAGGCACTTGGGCTTCAGTAGTTGCCCCACAGGCTCAGCAACTGTAGCTTGTGGGCTCCAGAATGCTGTCTCAGTAGTTGTGGCTCAGCATGCTCCACAGCATGAGGAATCTTCCTGGATCAGGGATTGAACCTATGTCCTCTGCATTGGCAGACAGATTCTTAACCACTGAACCACCAAGGAAGCCCTAGAACTTGATCTGAACATGTACTCTAAGTACCAATTTCCTTCCCAATTTCTTGTTATCTATCTCAAGTCTACATGTAAAGGGATGTCCACATGTCTCTTCCTGGATCGTTCACACAACCATTACATCACGGCTCTCCCTGTGGCCCACTCTGTTACTCCCAGCTCCTCTATAAGAAAACTTCACATCACTGCTCCTCTCCCACTGGATGAATGGATGCCAGGACATGTGTGCATGCTAAGTCACTAAGTCGTGTCCAACTCTTTGCTATCCTGGGACTATCCCACCAGGCTCCTCTGTCCATGGGATTCTCCAGGCAAGAATATTGGAGTGGGTTGCCATGCCCATCTCCAGAGTATCTTCCCAACCCAAGAATTGAACCTGGATCACCCACATTGCAGGCAGATTGTTTACTGTATATTCTGCACTATAGTGTCCTGCATTGCAGACAGATTCTTTACTGCTGAGCTACCAGGAAAACCCCCAGATGCCAGGACATGGTCACCCTAACAGCACATAGTTGTCAGTGAGCTGGTTCTGAAAAAAGATTACTGTTTCAGGATGCATTTCCTCTTTACTGCCCATTCTTTAATTCCATGAAGTATCATCACACAAGGTTGAACAGCTATATTGATTTTTAGAGAAGGATGGGGTAACTACACATCAAACAGGAGAAAATTAAACTAAATATTTAATTTTTAAAAAGTTATCATTCTGAGAGTACCCTTTGACCCACTGTAGAAGATGAGCCTCTTTAGAATTAGCCTACTTACAGGGCACAATAACGATTCAAAATAGAATCTGAATATGTACCCTGTGCACTAAACAGAACCAACTGGGTTTCCCAGACTGTCCAGAGTGTACTGCTCCCTTAAATCAAATGGGCTTACAGCTATCACCTACTTGTGCTAGGAGGGCTGAAAGACAAAGCTGTGGCTCCTCCTTCTGACTGGACTGGAGCCTGAGTCACTCCAGCTTCCTCCTTCTGAATGTTTTGTTCCTCCTTCTGAACATTTTGTTTCAGTTCTTTCTCAAAACATAAGGAACAGCAGCACTAAGAAGGTGGTCAATAAGCAAGGCCTCCTCATCCTCAAACTGGAATCCCAACCCCCAGGAAAAGGAACTCACCTTTTGAAACGTATAGTTAGCATCCCTGAGAATAGAAGGATCCTTGAGGGTCCTGTAGTCCCACACTAAGACTGTCCCTGACTCCCACCAGACGCCAATCCGTGCCTCACATACCCTTGTTAACTCTTCTCACAGATCTATCTATATTCTATCATGATATTCTTTTTCGTAACAATGGACCAAGACTTATTTTTGGTATTGCTAGAAAAAGAAATGGACTTACTTTATTCAGAAGCCTGTCTACATTATTTCACATTCATTTTGATGATTATTTGTTGAAACTATAAAATACTCATTTTTTCTTCCGTTCTTGAAACCACCTCATTCCTGCCTTGAGACTATAGCTACCTGGAAGATATATTCCTATTTCACATGCCCAATATTGAAGGATGAGTTTGCTCCATGCTGGCTTACAGGATCAATGGAATTCTCCTATTCTTGATGCTCAGAAAAGTTATTTATGAATGAAATTTAGAAAAAACAGGTAGGACAGAGTACTTGATTTGCCATTTTCTTTGAAAACTGAAAGATAAAATGTAAAAGAGAATGAAAACCCTTACAGATTAAAAGAGACTGTTGCTGCTCAGTCACTCAGTCGTGGTGTCCAACTCTTTTGGAACCCCATGGACTGTAGCTCGCCCGGCTACTCTGTCCGTGGGCTTTCCCAGGCAAGAATACTGGAGTAGGTTGCGGTTTCTTTCTCCAGGGCATCTTCCCAACCCAGGGACCAAACCCACATCTCCTCATTAGATTCCTCGCCCCAAACCCTGCCACAAATCAGTTGCAGCCATTCCATGTTATTCTAATGAACCCCTTCAACTTACCACTATTGGCTTTCTTGACCAGAGCTTCCAACCCTCTACTTGCTCTGTTGTTCATACTTTCATCCACTTACTTTATTTACTTACTTCTCATATTTTTCATTTTGATTGTTTTCCTTCTTTCCTCTGTTTCCTTGCCCCTCATTTTTACACCTCATTTTACAAAGACATTTTTACCATTGTCTTTTTTCCTCAGCTCATGCAAAATATTGGCGTTAGTGAGTCTTTCAAACATAGAGTTTTCTTTCCAGGCAGCAAATCACCTGTCATAGGGAACAAGATTCAGCTGTATCTTCATGTTCTCTTGTCTGTGTCTTTGCTCTCCCCTTAAAATTCAGCTCTGCCAAAGCAGGACCCAGTTCTACAATTCTGCATGTGCAGCACCATCACAGCAGCTTGCTCATGGTAGGTTGTCCAAACATTCTTAGAACTCTTTGAATTAAACTGGCTTTGTTAAGTTGAAGATAAATGACTGATCAAGGAAATTTAGGCTTGGATGCACTGACATGTTTGCCAAGACATTGTCCAAAAGAAATGAGGAAGGATGTAAGGAGATGCAATTTCACTTTAGATCTGACACTAGAAGGGAAAAACAAATCACTCTGATTAAACACACAGAAAAAGACATTTTCAGTTTGCTATTGATTGATGCTACGTTTAATATCCATGATTATATTACCAAGAATGATGATGATAATAACAATTGTGAGTAATAGGTGTTTTTTAGATATGAATATCTAATTATTTGACTTTGTTATTGAATTAGCCATAAAAGCTTCCTGTTAAATTTTTGCTATTATCCAGGTAAAAATATGAAGACAAGAAGGTTAGGTAACTAGCTGAGTCATATACAAATAATAGACAGAACTTGTACCCAAAACATCTGCATCTAGATTCCTAGACCAACTCCCCCTACCAACATGTTGGCTCAAAGTCTGAAGTAGTTTTAGTTTAGAACTGAAGAACTAGAATGAGAGTCTGACCAGCAGTGTGATTTCATACAAAAATGGCCAACTTCTCATTCTAGTCAACTGGGTAATATTTGATGGAACTTTCCCAGGAGAAGGGCCCTGAGACTCAATGGACATACAGTTACCTAAAAGTGTCAGGCACTTGGGATACTTTTCATAAAAGAGTAACCTTCCAAAGGACTTGTCTTGACAGAGCTCCTGTACCTGTTATTCCTGTAAAAACAAACAACACAAGAACATTAATTCTCTCAAACCACTAAATCAACTCAATTTTGAATAACTCAATCAGATGACTGGATTTTCCTTTAACCTCCTTGGATCCCTCCTTCTAAACCAACTTGCAACGGGAATAAAAAGACAGGTCAGGATCAAAAGCCTCGCTGCTGTAGAGTCACTAAGTCCCCTCTGACTCTCTTGCTACCCCAAGAACTGTAGCCCGCCAGGCTCCTCTGTACATGGAATTCTCCAGGCAAGAATATTGGATGGAGTGAGTTCCATTTCATTCTCCAGGGTATGGAACCGGGTCTCCTGATTTGCAGGCAGATACCTTACCGCTGAGTCTGAATTTTCCTTTCATCTCCTCAGGTCCGGCCTTCTGAACCAATTTGTAACAGGAGGACAACCACATATCAGGACTACAAGCCCAGAAAAGCATAAATTCGCAAGGAGGGGATTCCTGGAAACTTCTCCTCCACTGAGGGGAGAAACGATGGAGCACTTTCCCCGCTGTGTGCACGAGTCCTGGGGTTCCTCAAAGGAGCCCCAGAAAACAGAGGTGCTGCAACTCTTGAGCTTAGCGGACCCTGAGGAATGGCAGCTGCCTTGCTATCCTACTCTGGGCGAATGCTCTTCGAACAAGGAGAACTTCAGTCGGAAACAGCTTTCTACCCTCTGCGGGCTTCTGCGCCCGTACTGCCCGAAATACGGACCCGGACGCAGAGCAACTGCGGGCCGGGAGCCGGGCCGCCAACTCCGGACACCACGCCCGCGCCCGGCCGGGAGCCACCGGCGCCCTCAGAACGGGAAGACGCCGCGCGCCCCCAAAGCTTCCCTGGGCGGATCTTGCCGAAACGGGAGGACTCATCGTTTGAAACCCGAGACCTCTGACCCCGGAGACTGTTTCGGAGCATCGCCCTCCTCCTGACCTGGGGAGACACCACCGCAAGTCCCAAGAATGGTGGCCGTGGACCTATTCTCAGCGGCCGGAAAGACCTAGGCTGCCTCTCCCGCAGCCTTTGGCCCCAGGAGCCCTCATCTCCGCTGAGCCTCTCCATTGGACGATCCTCTGCGACAGACGCTATTACAATAGCCCCTCTATGTTTAGAAATCGTGGAAGAATTCGTCTTCATAGACATTTGGGAATTTCTCTTTCTCTTAATAAACGGTACCAAATTCCAACGTCTTTCTCTCTCCTGCTTTGACTTTTGAGGGAGGACCGGGCACGGGGGCGTGGTGGCCGGTGCTGTTCTCCCGAGGGACCCTCAGTCCCCTAATTTGCTGGACTGGGGGTGGGGGAATCGGTGGGGTCTCTGGGGCACACCGAGTGGCCAGGGGGCCACACAGCTGTTGTCAAACTGAGTCACACGTGTCAGGATCCAGGAGATCCAGCAAAGCGCAGCCAGCAGCCTTGAGAACTCCGCTTCCCGGAAACGCTCCTGCTCTCTCGCCGGGACTCGTTCACTTCCAGTCCATTTGCTGGGCGTCCAGTTATTTGCACGTGGCTGTGGCTCAGCTGATAAAGAATCCGCCTGCAATGCAGGAGACCTGGATTCGATCCCTGGGTTGGGAAGATCCCCTGGAGAAGGGAAAGGGTACCCACTCTAGTATTCTGGCCTGGAGAATTCCACGGACTGTATAGTCCATGGGGTCACAAAGAGTCGGACACGACTGAGTGACTTTCACTTCACCCCGCCCCCCAGCGCCCGTCGCCGCTCCAAACGTTTCCAGAAGCCTGGACTCAGCAGCGCAGAGTTCCTGTCTCCCTCGAACATTTTTCTGGGCAAGTCCCTTCTTCCTCTGAGCCGCCACGAACCAGATTTCCAGCTCGCACTTCCGAGCTGACCTGGAGCCAGATCGCTAGGGCCGCAGAGAGAACCCGGGATTGGCTTTTTGGTGAGGGATTTCTCCCGCCAGATTCTGGAGCGGTTAGGCTCGCTTCACATCCTAACTCCAACTCCACGACTTGCCAAGGCTCCTAACTTCTCATTACCAATCACAGCAGAACTCTATTTCCCCCAAACCTGGGGTTGAAATGGGGCGCTAAGAGAACAATGGCAGGCCAAGTGTAAGAGCTTAATAAATGTTAACACAGTCATTCTGAGAATCTCTCAACTGCTGTGATCTGGGGGTAAAATCCTTCACCGGGATTAAGCTCACAAGAGTCTAAACGTGGGGACTCCCTTTCCAGGTAGGTATTTCTTTTAATTCTTTCACCTCACCTCTCCAGTTTCTGGTATACCGCCCAAACCCACCCTTTCTCTCTTTTCAGGCTAGGATTCCATGGACCACCTATGCAGACTTCATGCTGTGCCTCAACCAGTATGTAACCCTGACCTGTCCCCAGGGAATTGCAAAAAGTATTCTTTTCACCCACCTATTGGGCCCCAGGGTGATATTTTACCTTTTAGACTCAAACAGAATTTTTCCAGTGATACTTCGCATAGGAAATACACAGCACGCAATAAGAGGATGTAAAAGCAGCTTCATAAGGGCACACTAGGTTTCTAAATGATGGATCCTGAGAGCAGGAACAGATAACTGGCAAGTGATTATTGGGAAACTTCAGCAGTGACCCCCCAAAAATCTGGCTGCAGCATTGCTGTGCCAAGTAATAGAAATATGCCTGTCCCAGTATGAACAGTGAATTGACCTTTGCATAGTAGGGAGAGAAAATAGATTGAGTGGCTATAGCACACAAGAGGACTGAGGTTTCCCAATGGGGAGCCCCATTAATCAGGCAAAGACCTATTAAGCAGCTTTCCAGCTGACACCCCTCTCCCTCCAAGCCATACAAGTCATGTTATTGGTTCCTTACAACCTCCCTAGAAAGAAACTGCTGAGAGGGGAGATAGTGTATTAGAGAAACTTCAGTTTACACAATTCAAATTACACTGTTGTTTTAAAATTCTACTGGTCACTAGTGTCTTGGAAAAGCTTCTTGAATCATCACTTACAATATGTGTCTTACACACATTTGTATCTACCATGGAAAAATAGTGACATAACCTAGAAACTAAATAACTCAGCTGATGTATGGGGTCATATAATCTGACAGAGTAAGGAAAGAAATGTGAACACATCTTCAAACACCATCAGTTAGGTCTTCCTTATCAATCCTTCAGATACATCTATAGTCAATCTCATAATTTATTAGGTCAGTATCATATATTTGAGCAGTCTTACAGCCAGTAATTAAATCATCCAATCAAAATTTACTAAAAACTTCAGCCATCATCTGAATGATCTATCAAGTGTACTGTGAGGCTGTCAGGGCCTCTTGAACAGAGAACTCCACAATTGCTGTGGTCAAGATACATTACACTTAGGATTGGTTCAGAATGGTGGAGTAGAAGGACATGCATTCATTTTCTCCTGCAAAAGCACCATAGTCACAACCAGCTGTTGAACAATCATTGACAGGAGGATGCTGGAACCCACCAAAAAAAGATACCGGACATCCAAGGACAAAGGAGAAGCAAGGAGGCAGTAGGAGGGGAGCTATCAGGATAAAATCAAATCCTATACCCACTGGGTGGGCAACCCACAAACTGGGGAAATAGTAATACCAAAGAAGTTATCACACTATTGTGAAGGTTCTAGGCCCCACATAAGGCTTCCCAGCCTGGGAATCCAGAAAGGGACTGGGGATCCCCATCGAATCTGACTTTGAAGGCCAGAAAGATTTGATTACAGGACTTCCACAGCACTGGGGGAAACAGAGACTCCACTCTTGGAGGGCACAACAAAACCTTGTGCACACTAGGACCCAGGGGAAAGGAACACTGACCCCACTGGAGACTGAGCCAGACCTACCTGTGAGTGTTTGAGGGTCTCCTGCAGAAGCATATGTTGGCAGTCATGTGCTGTCAGCTGCAAGGATGGGGGCACTGGCAGCAGCAGTCCTGAGAGATGTGTGTTGGCATAAGTCCTCTTGGAGGTTGCCATTAGCCCTATCATAGAGCCTGTAGACTCCAGGACTGGGTCACATCAAGCCAAACCACTAACAGGGTGGGAGTACTGTGGTACCTGTCAGTAGACAATTGGATCAAAATTTTACTGAGCACAGCCCTGCCCACCAGAGCAAGACCCAGTTTCCTCCACAGCCAGTCCCTCCCATCAGAAAGCTTATGCAAGGCCTCTTATCCTCAGCCATCAGAGGGCAGACAGAAGAAATGGGAACTACATTCCGGCAGCCTCCAGAACAAAAACCACAATCACAGAAAGCTAACCAAAATTAAAAAAAAAAAAGAAGAAGAATTATGTCCCAGATGAAGGAATAAGATAAATCTCCAGAAAAACAACTAAATGAAGTGGAGATAGGCAACCTTCCAGAAAAAGAAGTCAGAATAATGATAGCAAAGATGATCCAGGATCTCAGAGAAAGAATGGAGAAGATGCAAAACATGTTTACCAAAGACTTAGAAGCACTAAGGAACAAATAGAGATGAGCAATACACTAGAAAGAATCAGTAGCAGAATAACTGAGGCAGAAGAACAGGTAAATGACCTGAAAGACAGAATGGTGAAAATCACTGCAAAACAGACTATAGAAAAAAAGAATGAAAAGAAATGAAGGCTCATTATACTTAGGCCATGTGAAGCCAGAATTTGACCTCCTTCTCTCCCTGGCTGCATTAATCTTATTCTATGGTGAGCCCTTAAATTGATATTCTCTTTTGATGATGACCCCTCCTCTAGATTTTGCATGATTTTCTCACATAACTCAGATCTAAGTTGAAAGGACACGCCCATATCTCTAAAAATTCTATCTTGACCCTTGCAAGATAGGAGGAGCACCCTCCCAAAAACATTCTTTCAATTAGTTTATAACCATTCTTGATACACTAAAATAACCTTATAAATTTACTTGTTGACATGTTTACTGTCTGTTCTTCCCATGAAAGTATCTGGCACTTCATGGCAGATCTCACTGTCTGCTGGGTTTTGTATTTATACCCAGGACCACGTACATAGGTAGCATATTCGTGCTAGTTAAGTCTTGGGAATGAAGAAAGAATGAATACACAGAACATATTCTCCAGCCACAGGCTGAAAAAAAGAAGGGCAGATTTCTTTGAAAAGGAGAAAAATATCTTTCTTGGAGGGAATTGTTTGTTTTTCCATGCTATTCTCAGAAGATGCTACTAGACTTACTGTAACTTTCTAATGCTAACACAACCCAACCACTCAAACCTGACCAAACCTTACTCAACTTAGTTTCATTGGGTGGCATTCAAGAAGGGCATATTTAGATATTTCTTCTCACCAGTCCTGGCATCCTGAAGCAATGTGCAATATAAGTTACCACATCCATGTTTTAGCACCTTGTTTCTGATGCCTTAGAGGCCCTAAGCTTGAGGACTTCTGTTTCCTGCTCTTCTCTCTCTATTTGGGGACATGCTGCTTCATCCTATAGGAGAGTGAAGGTTTGGCACTTCACCTGTCTTGCTGCAAAGGTTGTCTGCAAGCAAGAGGTAGGAACCTGGCTACAGCTCCCTTCACTGAGTAGAAGCCTGTGTCTGGACAACCTCCAGGGGCTGGGCAGAGCCTCCGGGGAGTGCTCGGCTTCTGGGAGCATACTGTGTGGGAGAGATATAATGAGAGCTCAGATGCTATCTCTGTGCTATGAATAGTTGGGAAGCTTCCAAAAAAGCCTGCCTGGGAGTTGACACTTGGGTTCCTGCCTGGTCCCACTGCAGCCCCAGAGAAGCTGAATACCCAGAAAAGCCACAAAACTCCATTGCAGGAGGTCAAAGGGTGCCCACAGGGTAAGGACCGGGATTTCTGTCTTCTCTAAGCCTACGTGGGCGGTGACCTCAGTGTTTTTTCCCCTAACTTGGTTAAAACCATCTCCTTGAATTCAAAGTCCTGTTGTTATAGTCACTGCCTGCCCAGTGTTCAGTCCCCCTAGTATACCTTCAGCCTCTGGGACAGCTTTTCAAAATCATACCTTCCATTTATTTCTTCTGTGCTTTCCTGGTGGCTCAGACGGTAAAGAATCCGCCTGCAATGTGGGAGACCTAGGTTTGAGCCCTGGGTTTGGAAGATCCCCTAGAGGAGGGCATGGCAACCCACTCCAGAGCTCTTGCCTGGAGATTCCCCATGGACAGAAGTCCTCTGGGGAATCTCCAGGCCTGGCAGGCTACAGTCCATGGCGTCGCAGAGTCGAATACGCGAGACGAAGCACAACCATTTATTTCTAGGGCTGTGTAGTTTTTGATCATGCTGATATAACCATAATTTTTTAAATCATGTTAAAGGATGATCCCGAGGTTGCTCGCTGGCCGGCAGCAGTGTGCACTCGCTCTTTCTCAGTACTTTTAAGCGTCCCGGGACGTCGTTTTCTGAGTCTGTTATTGGCGCACCGGAAAGGCGGTTTATCCTTCCAACCAAAGTGTTTCCGAACATGCACCAAACCTTCTCCACTCTCCCCGCTTTCTCGCCAGCAGCACAGCTACTTGAGCAGCCCGGGGATATTTCCTTTCGTAAAAGCAGTAAGTTGCCCAGAAACCGCCGTGCGACACAGAACTCACCTTCCAGTTCGACCGCAGCTCAGGGCGTGGGAAAGCTCTCCACAATCGAACCCCTAAGTTCTCCCAGGACACCTTCCCCACCCCTGTTACCGGTGGCACTTTGGTTGTACTGAGCCCGAAGCCTTTCTATCACAGAACACGTTTGCATGCAGTCATTTTCTCGGTGGCCTCGGTGCTCCTCCTGCGTCCCTGCGCGGTTCCTTGCTCCCGGGCCGCGTTGATTGGAGCCAGCGCAAGTTGCGGCGCCGGCGCCCGTATTTCGCGAATCGCGGCTGGAGAAAGCTAGTCAGCGTGGTTTCCTGAGCAAAGCGAGTCGCCATTCAGGACCAGCGCCTGCGATTTCTCAGTCGTAGAAAGCCGGGCTTTAACCTTGCTCTCGGGATTTTTTAGTCTGAGCAAGCCGGACTGGAGGGATTCCTTAGGGTAGCAAGTCGCCTTTCATTGCGGCCTGCGAGTTTTCAGTCGTAGCAAATTCCGGTTTCAGAACAGCAAGTTCTGGCTGGCGGTTCCTGGTTTGCGGTCCCGCCGAAGCTCTAAAGCCAAAGTATGGGCCCGGCGGGCCGATCCCTCCCCTATGTGGTCGCTTTGTGGGACCTCGCAAAGCTCGTGTCTGCCTGATGCCCTTGGACGGTGGTGGAACGATGAGATTAGCCTCGTGCGATTGTAGCCCTTAGTGGCAGTGTGTGTGTGTGTGTACGCGCGCACTCTCAGTCGCTCAGTCCAACAGGACTCTTTACGACACCATGGACTGTAGCCTGCCAGGTTTCTCCATCTATGGGATTGTCCAGGCAAGGATACTGGAGTGGGTTGCCATTTCCTACTCCAAGGGAGCTTCCCAACCCAGGGACTGAACCTATGTCTCCTCCATTGGCAGGTGGATTCTTTACCATTGAGTCACCTGGGAAACCCTTAGTTTTGTTTACGTGGCCCAAACCCGTTATGTCCCATAGGGGGATTTTCAAGCCTTATCTATATTTTATTTCCTTTCATCCCACTTCATTCATCTCATTTTATCCCCTGCAACTCTCATCTTTCCTGAGAGTTGCTGCTGCTGCTAAGTCTCTTCAGTCGTGTCCGACTCTGTGCGACCCCATAGACGGCAGCGCACCAGGCTCCCCCGTCTCTGGGATTCTCCAGGCAAGAATACTGGAGTGGGTTGCCATTGAGTTAGCAGCCCTCATTTCTCAGTGTCCGCTCTTTTTAGTGCCTTGAAAGCTCCCAAATGAATAGTTGTCTTTGAACACAACGCCGCTGAACTGTGGCGACCTGGCTGGGTCCCTGCACTGGCCCCATTAGAGGCTCTGTGTCAGAGTTTTGGAGGTTGCGGCCCTGGCCAGTACACTGGACCGGAGTTTTCTCAGAACTTGCCATTAGAGCCAAGTTGGCACTTTCTCAGGGTCGCAGCCCCTCGGCCATCCCCATCCTCAGAGCGAGTGGCCAGAAGCAATGTACTTGCTTAGAGCTCGTTTCAATTTGGCAAGTTCCACATTAACCTCTGCTTCCCATTTCACTCTTGTACAAATCACAAGTCTTACAAGTTGTAGTATGTCCCGCTCAGCGATTTTCAGGGTGACCAACACTGATTTAGCAAGAGTGACAGTAACCATTTAATGATAGTGTTACTAATCAGGGTTCCTGGCCTTTTTAATCAATAAAAATTGAAGAGAGGCTAGATGAGAAATTCAGGCAAGTCTTTACTGGGGCCCCTGCTGCAGAAAGTGGGAGCTGAGAACTGGCTTTCTCAAGGAGGTGGGGCAGCTGGTTCCTTATATGGGGTGAGGATAGGGGTGTGCCCAGGGGTTGGTGGATTGGGTGGTTTACCAACCGCTTAGAGAGCGTCGTGGGCAAGGAGCATGAGCAGTACCCTACTCTTGCTCTCCGCTCTGTGTAAGTAGCAGGTGTGATTTTAGGTCTCTTTGTGTCTCCTTGTCCAGAATTTGCCCCAACTGGACAGGCACGCGGTTCTTTTTAGTCCCTTATATTTTCTTTGTATCTTGGTGCCTCTGGAGGAGACATTTTTGTCCAGGTGCAAGCATTGCAGGACTGCAGCAAAGGGTCCCAGGTCTTAGGCCATCGCAGTAGACTATACCTATCCACGGTATCTGCTGTCTGATCTTTGTAGAGTTAGCTTCTCTGAAAGGTTACTGCTGCTGCTGCTAAATCGCTTCAGTCGTGTCCGACTCTGTGCGACCCCATAGACGGCAACCCAACAGGCTCCCCCGTCCCTGGGATTCTCCAGGCAAGAATACTGGAGTGGGTTGCCATTTCCTTCTCCAATGCATGAAAGTGAGAAGTGAAAGTGAAATCTCTCAGTCGTGTCCGACTCAGCGACCCCATGGACTGCAGCCTACCAGGCTCCTCCATCCATGGGATTTTCCAAGCAAGAGTACTGGAGTGGGGTGCCATTGCCTTCTCCCTGAATGGTTGGCTTGCATAAATTCTTTTTCGGTGTGGATTGCTCTGCAATCGGTGAGATCGTGTTGTTTTGTTTTTACTTGATTCTGCTCCTGAGGACTTATTCTCATTTGTATTATTATAATGTAAGTGTAGTTTTCCACCGAGTCGCTGGGTCTGTCTGCGCTCAACGGTAACCCTCTGGGGCACATCCGGATCTTGCGCCGCCAGTGAAGGGTCTGGGAGCCAAGGTTGCGGGCGGTTCCAGCCGCCCAGCCTGGGGTTTCTCAGCCGCACTTAGGCCTGCAGCGCCGAGCAGGCGCTTTCTCTTTGGCATCCACCCTCCCGGCACTAAAGGGAACTTCTCTCCCTCGCGTGGGCCCCAGGTCCCCTGTGCTGTCACGTCTCGGCCCTAGCACCGCTCGGTTCGTGCCGCCTGGTTGGCGTCGCGGCGCCGGGATTCGCCCCAACCTGGGGACCTATTAACATTTTCGCTGGGAGACAGACGGGCTGCCATTTTTCGGACACAAGGAGAGTCTGCTACCCGCTGGGTGTCTTGTTGGCGGCGGCACCGTTCCTTCTTCCAAACCCGATGTTTCTCGGCCTCTGACCGCTAGGATCTCAGAGTTTCTCAGTGACTTTCCCGACGCCAGGCCTCCCCAGCCTCACCTCCCTAAAGAAAGGGGAGTTGAACTAGAATATAGACGCCCTGTCCCGGGCTGGTGTGGGGCGCCGAGTTAGAATCAGGTCCAGCACCGTCTAAACGCTCGGTGAATGTTAACTACAAGTCTTCTTAGAATCGTTCTCCTACTGCGATTTCTCGGGGACCAAAATAGTTCCAGAGGATTGAACTCACTGGTGATTGAAAATCTGTATTCTCTTCCCCGGGCGCCGTCTCCTATAATCTCTTCGTCTCCCTTGGCTAGTGTCTGGCACCCCACACTCCCCCTCCCTTCACTGACAGGACTCTGTGTGCGCAGTTGTAGACGTGAGTGCTGTGACTCCGTTGTTACAAAGCTGCGACCCAGAGAAAGGGCCAGCTCGGCTCTGGTGGAAGCTACTAAGAAAACACCGGCCCAGTGCACTAGCCCAAGGGCGATCGACAAAACGCTGCCCCAGAGACCTAAGGGTGGCGGCACGCAGCAGGCGGGCACAGCGCAGATCGCAACGCTGTGTCCAAAGGCACATGTCAGTTTTGGAGCTTTTTGAGGGTGCTGTCCACTAGAAACTGAGAACCGAGTTTCAAAAGAGTTTGAAATATTGAAAGATGGGAGGTGCAGGGGATAAATGGCATGAATAAGGTCGGGTAAAAAGAAAGAAAACATAGACCTGCCGTGAAAACTCCCCTGATGGAGAAAACTGAATAAGGCACGTAAGCAAAACTAAATCGAGTTTATTCAAAACACAGGGATAATATAACTCAGCCTATTTCTTACAAATGCTTTTGAAAGTGATTTTTTTTTTTTAACTGTTGTTATCTTCTTAAAACGAAGTAGGATAATCACTTTAACCAGTCCCCTGCTCCCTGGAAACCCGGAGCATAATAACCAAGCGTTGTAAAGGTCAGTTTCCTCATGTTCACTTTATAAGCTGCCCTGAGACATCAAGCCTCTGAGCTTCATACCAGTTTTGAATTTGAAATCTTCCCTTTTGAGAAGTTTGTTTCTTCTTCAATAAAATATTTATATGCAGTAAAGCTCTCTGAATTTTCTTTTAAGGATTCTTGTTGTTAAAATAGGGTAGGAAGTAATCTGAAGCTGGTGAGTAACTGCAAGAGGTACCCATGGAGCCCATTGTGCTCACTGATTTCTGACTGATTTGAGATCTCAGGTCTTCTCCCTTTGGTTGAGCTCTCCAATTCTGTTGAGGGGCCTTTGTGGAAGCTTCTTGGTAACTCAGTCTACTCTGTTCAAAAAGGAGGTATCTCATGATTCTCTGTTTTTTGAAAAATGGCCTGGCAGTGTTGTGGCCTTAGGGAATAAATGCAAAGATGGGTTCCATTGGTACAAAACTAGAAATACGATCTTGTGCCTTTTTGGGAAATGTGTCAACTATTGATGATTTGTGAGGAAATAAAATTTCTATTTCAAGGCAGGACAATAAAATTTAACATAAAACTCTCTTTCCCTTCATGCTCCCCTTTTCAGCCTCCTCTTTCCCTCCTAGTGTGCATCCTGTGATACACACCAGCCAGACCTCCTGAAAGAGGGGAATGCCTGTTCCACAGCAGAGATATTTCCCCCTCTTTTTGTGACCCTAGCAATGCAACTTCTTAAAGATGACCATTCTTTTCCAACTCCATAGGGGGTCATAGTGATATACTGCTTGCTTTGTGTTTACTTGGACAATGTATCTTTGGTGAACTTAATGTAAAGTGTCATTTTGTAAGCTCCTTTGTCTCAAAAATGTATATGACTATGCCTTGGGCTGCTAATAGGAGGAAGTGTTCTCACAGCTTCTAAGGGTCTATCTCCTGGGTTACAATCCACAGTTTGATTTGAATCAAATTCTCTTTTGCTTCTTGATTGTTAATTGAATTCCTGTCAATATTTGCTTGGCATAGTTGGCAGGATACAAGAGACACCCAACAGAGGAAATTGGGACTGTACCCCGAACAGGTGCTCGGACACATGCCCTGCCCTTTGAGCTTAACCCGCTTTTCGGTATTCCTTTTCAGTATTTATCTTTTGGGTAAATTCTCCTGATATCCCGGCATCATTGCTTTAAATTTAAAGTTTAAATGACATCCAAAGTTTCACTCAAGCCGTTTTCCTTGGGACTTGGCGTCCCAGGTGAGTACTGACATTCCCTACGCTGGGACGGGAAAGGGGGGTTGGAGTGAACAAGCTTAGTTGCCTTTTTAATTTTTGACTTAAGTTGGAAAGACTGTGTATCTGTGGTCTGAACAAACCGTTTGCTAGTGAGAGACAGCCGGCTCAGCTCCGAAGAAAAGGGACCCTTGTTCTTCCCAGCTACAAGGCGTTCTCCAGCGACTGAGAACCCAGCAGAAGTGTCTGAGGGTTAGTCCTCATGAAGGGAGGCAAGGATCCCGCGATCGAGCCGGCTGGGCTGCCGCGGGCTATGTCCGCGGCTCAGGGACCCCGGCTGTCCGCGCCTTGCCCGCCCCCAGGACGACCGCTGACCCGCCGGGCTGGAAGTGCCAAGCCGGCCCAGGCCAGCCGCGCCTCCCAGCTCCTCCATGTCCAGCCGCCAGGCGAGCTGGCCGCAGCCGCCCTGCTCGCCCTCGCTGCGGAACCAGTCTGCCTGCCTGCCGTGCTGGCGGCCGCGGGTACGAGGCCGCCTGGATGCCCGAACCAGACTCCAGGATGCAGGGCTTCTTGCTGGAAAGCGGAGCTGGCTCTTCTGCTGCTGGGCCTGCTGGAGCCACATAGCCGTCAAACTGGCCTTGCCGCCTCCTGAGCCCATCTACCACGATGCTGGCAACCTTCCCTGGCCTCGGTCGCCGCCACCGCCCTGGCCCAGCCGCACAGCAGCCGCCAGAGGAGGGCGCGGGGCCTGGAGCGTGCAACCTGCGCCAGAGCGAGAGCGCACACTTGGAGGTGCTCCCGGTGCGAGCTGAATGCCGTTCAGGTTTTCTAGCGCACCCCTAGGGACAAGCGGCTAGGCTGCATGTTCCTGTGCTGGGCGCCTTCAGCCGCTGCACGCTGTTCTCTCCCACCCAATGCCGCGGGCCTGGGCCAGATGCGTAGCTTCTATTGATACATCGGCCTCCGCTCGCGTATCAACTGCAACATTTCCTTACCACGACTAGGGCTACGGCATCAGCCTGGGCAAGCCCTCTACACTGATACCGACGCCACCTGGCGGGCGCTGCACCCAATATGGCGTTAAGTCCTGAGAACATCATCTCGTATGGTCATAGCTTTTGGAAGTTCCTACCCAGTGGTAGAACTGACCTCCAGGTATGAGTGTGCAGCTGTAATTCTCCATTCGCCGCTGATGTGTGGATTGCGTGTGGCTTTTCCCGATACCAGTAAAACATACTGCGTTGATGCTTTCCCTAACATTGACAAGTATTTAAAGTCACCTCTCTCATACTTGCGCTGTACACAGGACGAAGTCATGGCTATGTACCTACGAGTGCTTTCCCGGGGCCGTGGAGCCCCTCTGGGTCAAAGGGACCGGGATAATGACATACAGTTTTATATATACAATACCTAGAAAGACTACGACAGTTCATATCTCACGAACTTCCTAATTCCTGAATATGACTTGATTTTACTTCATCAACTGTGAACGTGCTTCAACTGGATGGCTGTCATGGGCCTGATAACCACGAGGAAATGCCCAGCGTTTGGGGGCGTCCTAATCAAAGAGCTGAGGACATCTTGGTCTTTGGTATATAGAGGTTCTTCTAACCCACACATCATGTTAAACCGAACAGTTGTGATTTCCAGCTTTGTTGCCTTGTGGAATGGAAAGGAGAGCTGAGTGGGGGGATGGTTTTCTTGTGCTTTAAGAAGGATGCTCACACCCCTTTCTCCACCTTGCCCGTGAGGTGGGAATCATTTATGTAGGACTTAACCTCTCTCCAAATAGGTTTTGGGGTCTCATTTCCCTGGTGGCTCAGAGGTTAAAGCGTCTTCTTGCAATGCGAGAGACCTAGGTTCTATCCCTGGGTCGAGAAGATCCCCTGGAGAAGGAAATAGCAACCCACTCCAGTACTCTTGCCTGGAGAATCCCATGGACGGAGGAGCCTGGTGGGCTACAGTCCATGGGGTCCCAAAGAGTTGGACACGACTGAGCAAATCCTTAGTTTAGTAGTAGTAACCTCTCTCCACCAGTGTTCTCAGTATTTGACCCTTTCAGCCACCTGATTCATGGCTCTAATCCATTGTGAAGCTGTGGTAGTGTAACTGGAAACCACTGTGATGAAAATTCCTTTGTTAATTTTTGTTAACATGCTGATCTTTACCCCACACAAATCAAATTAAAGGATGATTTATTGGAACAATTGTGAACAGCTTCATCAAGTAGAACAATATAACTGGAGTCTTCTTATATAAAAGTAAACAGGATTTTTAAAGCATGAATTTATTACTAGTCCACAGAGTTTTAATATTTTGATCACCTGATTAGTCTAACAAAGAATCTAGCCCACTGTCCTTCGGTAAAGTCCTCCTTGTAGGTTTCTTTAAAGTGCTGTACATATTTGCAATTGCATTGTGCACAGATTGTTAATGGGTAATTTTCTTTTGTCAGGCGTCAACAACAAAACTGCAAATTTATTTGTAATGTAAATGACTGAATACATTTTCTTAATATGTTTTACTCCTATATTTTGCTATTAAAAATGTTAGAACATTTCTGAGACAAAAATTACAAGTTTATGCTTTGAAAAAATTATGTAATTAAAATTTCACTAAATTTATAGTTCAGGAGTTACTTGGGTTTGACACAGGAGTTGTGCCAATAAGCATCAGAAGTGTAAAAATACTAAAACTGCTACACTACTTGTATTGGTTGGGGTTTGGATTTGAGGGGGTCTTTGGTTTTATTAAAATAATTTTCTTCCCCCAATTTGAAAGCCTTAAATGTACTGTAAGCCTTAGATTGCTGTCCAGTCGGATTAAGATTGATTGCCAGTTTGTATACTGTTGCTTGGACATGACACAGTAGTTGGTCATGGAATAAAGGATGCATGGATCAGAAAGAAATTTTAAAAGGAATTCTGAAAAAAGTTTTATGCATGGTGAACACTCAATAAAAATAGATTGAATTCAATCAGGTGAATGAATTTTAATAGTGAAGTTGTACAAAACTAGACTTGCCTTTTCCCTTACTAAGAGGACAAAGTTTTCTTG
Source organism: Bison bison bison (assembly GCF_000754665.1). NCBI lineage: Eukaryota > Metazoa > Chordata > Mammalia > Artiodactyla > Bovidae > Bison > Bison bison. The sequence goes on along the minus strand of NW_011492847.1, from coordinate 913,633 downwards.
AAACACTGATCTTTTTTGATAAATAGATTGTAAACTTTCTTTACTAACTCTTATGCAATCTGTTGTAATTTTCTGTATTTGCCTTTGAAATCTTTTATTGTCGCTTTGGTTAAATGACTAAGTGGTGTTTCACAGTGACTATGATCCTAGTTAGCCAAATGTTAAAAATCCTTCTGATATTCAACAAACTTTTTCAAATCAAATTCTGAATAAAGTTCTTTTGACCTCTGGTTAATTTTGGAATGCTTGAATGTGTCCCTGAACATCTCAAAGAGAGATAGTAAACTAATTAGGCTTATTTGGTATGCTAAATTACATGGAAAATATTGACAAATAGTGATAAATCTTCTTAGGTTATAAAGTTCTAGAAATTATATGATCTTTCCTAAAACTTGAAATGTTGTAGTATGTTCTCAATCATTTCCAGTTATTATCTCAAAATGTTGTATGTCACAGAAATAGCCAAATTTCCTTGACAACTGTATTATAACCAGATCTTTAGCTATGTTTCTTGTCTTTTGTCATTTATAGTCATTATCTCACTCTGATGCTTTTACAAAAATCTATGTAGATGACTTGCTTTTATGCTTGTAAACTAAATTTGAGGAGCTGGAGGGGTACAGTCCTAGCAATCACAAAGAGTCCAACAAGACAGCACATTTCTCATTCATAATCTCAGGCCTGCCTATACTCTGATTTTAGATTTTTAATTTTTTTCCTTGAATTTCCTTTTCTTTGTGCCAGCTTGTCCTTGTCCCTAGGATTCCAAAGTTTAGCAGTCTTCTGGTTTCTTTATCTGCTATTTCTATCCATTTCACACCCTATTCTGATGAGCTTTCCCATCCCGTGTGAGCAAAACCAGAGGAATAGTTTCAGCAGAAATCTCAGGGGTCCTAAGATGCTTAGGCTCTGCTTCCAGCATTATTGGAACTGGCGATGGTGGTCCCTGGGGCAGGAGCTGAGCTGTAATGCTTGGAGGTGTCCAGGACACTAGAGTGTCCATGCTCAGTTCGCAGAGTCGGGAAACTCCGGCTGATGATGAGATCCCTCATCAACAGATCTCCTCCACAGCGTCCACCTCTTCTGGGGACTCCTTTTATGGATCCTTATGACTCTCAGGAGTGGGGCTCTAGGCTGCTTCTATACACTGCCACAGGATGCACTGCATTCTGGATCTGTGTCACCGACAGTTGCAATGCACAAACTCACAGAGACCAGAAAACAAATTTCACTCGAAGTCCTGGAGGTCCCAAGAGAGTGGATTCACCCTGGGATAGGATCAAAAGGTGACATCTCCTGGCTCCCTCATCCTAGATCATTCTTTAAGTGTCCCCTCCACCCACTAGCTTCCCAGGTGGTGCTAGTGGTAAAGAACCTGGCTGCCAATGCAGGAGATGTAAGAGACATGGGTTCAATCCCTAGGCCAGGAAGATCCCCTGGAGAAGGGCACAGCAACCCTCTCCAGCATTCTTGCCTAGAGAATCCCATGGACAGAGGAACCTGGTGAGCTACAGTCCATAGGGTCACAAAGAGTCAGACACGACTGAAGTGAACTTACCCACCCCCACAACCCCCATTACCATTTCCCTGGGCAGGACCTGTGCTTCAGTCTCTGCTCCAGCACTACCAGTACAGTGCTCTATGTCAGCTGGTCTGAGAGCTATGCACTGGAACAGAACTTCCAGGCTGTGAGCTGCAGGCCTGGGATTGCACAAAAGAGTGGCGAGTGAGAAGATCAGCAGATTCCAGACCCTGCCCGAGTCACCTCTCTTGGGATCATGCTTGCATGCATGCGTGCTCAGGTTGCTTCAGTCATGTCCCACTCTTTGTGACCCCATGGACTATAGCTCACCCCTCCATCCATGGGATTCTCCAGGCAAGATAATGGAGTGAGTTGCCAGGGGATCTTCCCTGTGTTTCCCCCATTGCAGGGGGATTCTTTACAACTGAGCCACCAAGGAAGCCCCCTTTTGGGGATCACCTGGACTTAAATGGCAAACTGCTTTCCAGTCTTTACCAGTTTCTGAGTTAAGGCTCAGAAACCAGAGTACTTCCAGGTGGGGCACCGAGCCACCAGCCCCAAAACGGATGCTCACCACCTGCCAGAGGTGCCTGCAGGAGAGGTGGCCGCCAGTAATGAGGAGCCCCGTTGCCACCTCCATGGCAGACTCCCTCAGCAGGTGACACTGTTTCTTAGGATGAACAAGTGGAACACTGAAACACAGATGGCTTTGCCCTGCTCCTGCTCTGGGAGCCACCACTGCATGTCCCAGTGCTGCTGGCAGCAGATGCCAAGAGTTGAGGCCTATAAGAATATAGGCTGTCTCCATCTTCTGTGTCCAGAAGTCTGAGATTTCCACCGAGACCTTTCACTGGGTGATCCTCTGCTCTGGATATTATAGCAACATCCCTCTGCTCACATGATGGGCAATGTTGTGTCTAGAAAAAAATGTGTGCCCACTTTTCCCCACTCTTTTAATAAAGTTGCCCATAAATGTGAGATTCTTCTTTCTCATGTTGATTTCTACTTTGGCTGTTGGAGATGGAGGAGGTACAGGGGTGGAGGAGTGAGTGTGGGTTGTGGGGCTGGTATTCTCAGGATACGGGAAGGGTGGTTCTGCCCCTGGGCATACAGAGATGGTCAGAGCTTTTCAAAGTCACAGACATGCACTGGTCATCTAGAAGATCCAGTAGACAGGATCTCTGAGAATTTCATTGAGTCCACTGGTATCGTTCAGTCATGCCTGACTCTTTGGGACCGCATGGACTGCAGCCTGCCAGGCTTCTCTGTCCAAGGAAGTCTCCAGGCAAGAATACTGGAGTGGTTTGTTATTTCCTTCTTTAGGGATCTTCCTGACCCAGGGATCAAACCTGGCTCTCCTGCACTACAGGCAAATTCTTTATCAACTGAGCTGCCAGGGAAGCTCATTGAGTCCAGGGCCCCAACTGTCTTCCTGCACCTCCTGGAGTCCCAGCCTTCCTTCGGAGGGGGCTTTTTGAGTTATTCCAGCTGCTCTGGCATCTCTATCTCACTTCTCTGTCTTCTTAATCAGGATCAATTAGTAGGCTATAAATGAACAGGGGTATGGGCCAGATCTCTGATTCTAACTTTTGTGAGGATAATACTTGCATGGACTTCTAAAAACTCTTTTCTTCTTTTGGTGGATGGGCTAGTGCCCTTCCTACCTCTGGGCTTGGTGTGTGTGAGAGGAGGGCATCCAAAGTGGCCAGTGGCAAAGGAGATCCAGCTGTTGGTCTCAGAGTCACCCTACAAATTTGGGACTAGGATAATTTTGGCCTCTTGGATAATTTTCTTTCTGGGTCTAGCTAGGGAGCTGCTCTTCCATCCAATAGGGACAGAATAAAGGGATAATGTGAGTAATTAAATACCTAATTCCACTAGAGAATTGCAAGTAAAGAAGTAAGTATGGAAGACCCTCATAAGTTAATGGTCACTCAAGAAAGCAGGTCTGCTTAACTGCAAAACCAACAGGCTTGCTTAGCAACAAAACCATGTAGCAGAAGTGTAAGATATGCACCCAAACAATAAAATAATGGTAGCTTGAGACCCATATCCTGTGAATTCAGTAGGTTAATGACCCCTAGGACATGCTCTCTGCACACATAAAAAGCAAGAAGTTATGAAAAGGTGACATTTCAAAGTGGAAGACCCTCATTGTACTGAGACCTGAAATAATTTTTCCACAGTGCCATGACAGTACTGGCTTAACCATGTAAGGACAAGAAAATTCCCCTGCCCAACCTGGAGGAGAAGAGAGGATGGAAACATGACATCCAATTAAAGTGAGGAAGAAAGTGGTTTTTTTCCCCTTCCCCACTTTTCCTTTGATTATAAAAAATGTAGATTTCAGCTTGGCGGTTTCGGGTGTTCGGTCAAATTGGGGCGCGATGTGGTCGGGGGCTAACTGAGCTGCTGAGGAATTTTACGCTGGTCTTCTGCAGGAATTTGATGAAAATAAAAAAGGAATCCGTAAAGACCCATTTATCTATGAGGCTGATATTCAAGTGCAGTTGATCAGCAAAGGCCAACCAAACCCTTTGAAAAATATTCTACATGAAAATGAAACCATATTTATTGTGGAAAAAGTGCCTTTAGAAAAGGAAGAACCAAGTCCTATTGAAGAGCTACAGTCTGAAGACACTGCTATTTCTGATCTCTCTACTGGTGAAAATGTTGGCCTGCTTGCTTTACCAATTGGGAGAGCCAGGCAGTTAATTGGATTTTATACCATGGCTCACAATCCTAATATGACCCATCTGAAGATTAATCGGCCAGTTACTGCCCTTCCTCCTCTCTGGGTAAGGTGTGATGGTTCAGATCCTGAAGGTATCAGTTGGCTGGGAGCTGAGCTTATCTCAACCAGTAGCAACATCACAGGAATTGTCTTGTACATGGTCACCTGTAAAGTGGATAAAAATTATTCTGTAAATCTTGAAGATCTAAAAAAGTCACACAAGAAAAGACATCACTTGTCTACTTTAACAGCCAGCGGCTTTGCCCGGTACGAGCTCTTTAAGTCCACTGCCTTGGATGATACAGTTGCTGCCTCACAAACCACGATCACTTTGGATATTTCCTGGAGTCCTGTGGATGAGATCCTTCAGACCCCTCCGCTCTCTTCCACTGCAACTCTGAATATCAAGGTGGAATCGGGAGAGCCCAGAGGTCCTTTGAGTCAGCTTCACAGAGAACTGAAATTTCTCCTTGGACACACACTCTTGGCATCTTGGGCAGAATCATGCTTTGTGGTTTGGGACCATTCTACATGCTGGAAGATATGTAGCCTCCTTGCATGCGTGCCAGGTTGCTTCAGTCGTGTCTGACTCTTTGTGACCCTATGGAACATAGCCCTCCAGGCTCCTCTGTCCACAGGATTCTCTGGGCAAGAATACAGGAGTGGGTTGCCATGCCATCCTCCAGGAGATCTTCTCAACCCAGGAATCGAACAGCAGTCTCCTTTGTCTCCTGTTTTAGCAGGCGGGTTCTTAACCATTAGCGCCACCTGTAGCATCCTTGCTGCTGCTGCTGCTAAGTCACTTGTCATGTCCAACTCTGTGCAACCCCATAGACGGCAGCCCACCAGGCTCCTCCATCCCTGGGATTCTCCAGGCAAGAACACTGGAGTGGGTTGCCATTTCCTTCTCCAGTGCATGAAAGTGAAAAGTGAAAGAAATCTCTCAGTTGTATCTGACTCTTAGCGACCCCATGGACTGCAGCTTTGGCCCCTACCAAACTAAATGCCCACAGTCACTGTGACACCAGAATTTATCTTCACATTTTCCTGAAAATTCCCTGGGGGTGGAGGATGATCTTACTTCTATTGAGAAACATTGTACTTCTTTTTTTCCTTAGACTCTATCCTGAGTATTTGTGATGGGGGAATTCTCAGCTGCTTGATCATGTCATTTTCCTGCCAGAAAATCAACAGTGGCTGTTGTCTTCCAAATGAAATAAAAAAATTATTTAAGATCAAAAAAAAAAAAATGTAGCTCACTAAGTTTTCAGGGCATGGCTCCTTCTTGCCCACTCACCTATATGCCTCACAAGCCTCCTATTGTCATAAATACTTTCTTCTCTATCACTTTATCTCTTGCTGAATGCTTTCTGAGTGGAGACATAAAGGACTGAAGGTCCTTGGAGCCCCTAAAACATCGCCTAGTGGTTTCAGTTTCAAGTCCTCTGCATCCCCAGTGCTCACCTACCACCAATCCTCGTCCATTACCATATACAGACTTCTGATGCTCTAATCACTGAGCTACTTTAGTGACCAGCAAGAATCAGAGGAGCTCCTGGCTTTGTCCTGGGGTTCTGTTATTTAAAGTAACACATAGGGATTTCCATGGTGGTCCAATGGCTAAGGCTCTGTGCACCCAATGCAGGGGGCCTGGGTTCTATCCCTGGTCAGGGAACCAGATCCCACGTGTCACAGAGATGAGTTGACATGCTGCAACTAAAGATCCCCCATTCCGCAACTAAGACCTGCTGCAGCCAAATAAATAATTTTTAAAAATTAAAAAAATAAAGTAACACATACAAAAGAAATAAAGCATCATTATTTAACTGTTTTATTTATTTCTTGATGGAAATACATGTACAAAGGGAAACTGTAAAAGTTCCAAATGAAAGATTGCAGGGAATTTTTCTTCTTTTCACTTTTTTTCTCATTGAAAAATCATGATCAGCAGAAAACAAACATCCTGAAAATACCCTGAATGCAGAAATTAAACTTTAAAAATATTTATACATTTCATTCAGGGCATCTAGATTCATTTTTATAAGGTTGGTTAAATAAATAGGATTGAAATAAGTCAGTAAGGATGAAGATAAGTGTCTTTTCACTGCCTTACTTATTTTATACCTTCTAAGAAACAAACACAACACTCAAATAACTTACACAGGAGATTTATTAGAGGAAGGAGATAACTGGAATTTGATGGAAAAGGAAGACAACAGACATCAGACTGAACATGCCTCGGGAAAAGAGTCTGAGAACCATACTGCAAACTGGCCCCCAAGAGAGACACAGTCAGAGATCCAAAAAGAAAAACATTGAATCAAAAGACTCACTAGCTGCTCTCTTTGGGACCATGCAACTGATGACACGTGGTAGAATACTAGGTCATTCCAAGTATTAATATGTGGGGAACATATGCATAGAGTAATCTGTAATCCTCATGCACTACTTCCTGATCATAAATGCTGCATTGTTCCCAGAGAATCATCTGGCAGTACTCCCTTAAATTTGGTTGATGCATTTTCCATGACATGCCAGTTCTGCTCCTGGGTACCTATCCTAGAGAAATTGTCTCACTGACCAATAGAGATGATTCCATATGCTAATGGCAATAATTCCATATGGTAATGACTTAGCAATCTGAGTGTCCCTGGGGTACAGTGCAGGGGTGAAGTATGACAGAAGCTCACTAGAGGGGAACAGGCAAGAGAAGGAAGCAGCAGATGAAATATTCATACAGAGATTTTGCAAATTGGCAAACAAGTGAAATGTAATGAATAAAATTAGGATAGAACACATTTACTTTTACATGAATATAGAGGCATGCAGAAAATTATTATATAATGCAACACTGAAAAATATTAAAAATACACACTAAAAATACGATGCAAAAATACAAGTTATTAATAGAAAAAATTACGCCTAAAGGGGAGCAGACAAATGAGAATCACTTATGATAGAGTGGCAATAATTACAAATAAACAGGATAGGGGCCACACAAACGACACGATTAAAAACACGGTGTTCACTCAATTCAATGCGCTCTGAAAAGTATGAAAATCAGGGCAAACCAGGTTGGTTAAGAACCCACCTACCAGTGCAGCAGATGTGGGTTTGATTTCTGGTGGAGGAACTAAGATCCCACAAGTGGCAGGGCAAATAGAGAGACTTCGCGCTCCAAAACTACACATCCCTTTCACTCTGGAGCCGACACAGCCACAAGGAAGACCTGAAAAAGAGTGAAAGTGTTAAGAGCCACGTTCTGTCTCTCTGCAACTTCATTGTCCTGTAAGGAAGACCCGGTGCAGCCATAAATATTTTTTCTTAAAAAAAAAAAAAAGAAATATCAGAATTCTAAGTAGGCGTGGGACTCTCCTTTTCCCCACCCCTGCATGATCACTCCGTTCCTCTTTTCCCTTTCGGATGTGAAAGCAAGAGGACCTGGAATCTCAGCCCAGCTCCAGCATGAACCAGCTGTGGGTTTTGCAAAGGGGGAACCTGGCTGAGCCTCGTCTCCAACACCAGGCCATCCTCTCTCATCTGCTCAAAGGAGAGAACCTGAAGTGTGATTTGACCAGTTGTGCCTTCCAAGCAAAGAGGCTTCTTCCAGTGAATGGAAACTGCCAGGGACCCTCATCTTCTCCCCTCCCCTCCTTTAATCCAATCACCATAAACCACTCAGAGCTTCCATGCCCCTCCCAGAAAGATGTGGTTATCTCCTCAGTCCCCAGGGACCCCGAGGTAATTTGCAAGGCAAATGAGTGTGGATCCCACCTATCAACTCCCGGGTTTCCCAAAACCTTGTCGGGCAGGCACTATAAAAGGCACACTCCGCACCTAGCAGAATCATTCGCCTCTGTGCTAGACCCATTGCACTCTCGGGCTGGTGAGGAGGCTGAAGCCATGGAAGCGCAGTCTTGGAGGAGGGCACATCCCGAGCCCGCCTTGCCTCCGGGCCTGAACCGAGAACAGGCCTGGGCCTGGGCCTGGGCTCTGGATAACTTCCCGGCGCTGAGCCGCCCCTCCTGCCTAAGCCCCGAGTTCTGCGGGGACGCGCACTACTGCGCCTGTGGGCTGTCGCGCCACGCTTGTCCCGGACACGCGGACGGTCCCCGCGTCGAGAGCGGCCAGAAACGCTGGCGAGACTCGCAAGGCCAGGAGCCGGCTGCTAGTCCGGGATGGAGCGACAGTCCCGTCAAGAAGAGGCCCAAGCCACACAGCGCCGGGCCCAGGAGGGTCTGAACAGCCAGCAGCTGCGGAGGCTGCCAGATCCGCGGCCAGATCGTCTCCAGGAGGCCAGGAGGCCTCCACCCCACCCCACACACCTCGAGGCTGCGGAAAACCGAGACTTGAAACCCGGTGGAGCCCGGCAAGGGAAGGAATAGCAGCCTTCTCTCTGGCCCACAGTACCCCTTCAATCACCACCCTGGACTGGGGCCTGAGTCACCCCAGCGGAGGCCCAATCTGCCGGGCTGGACTTCTCCCCTGGGCTCCGCCTCTCTCTGGGACGAGCCTGGAGATATCTGTGGGACAGAACATTCCTTCTTTGTTCTTCCTTTCTTGGATAATTGACGGCCTTTTCAATTAGAAATCTCTTCAGCCATAAAAAGGAGCGCATTTGAGTCTAGTCTAATGAGGTGGATGAACCTAGAGCTTATTATTCAGAGTGAAGTCAGTCTGAATGAGAAAGATAAATCTCCTATACTAACGCGCATACATATATGGAATCTAGAAAGATGGTACTGATGGATTTATTTGCAGGGCAGTAATGGAGAAACAGACATAGAGAACAGATTTATTGACAGGGTAGGGGGAGGAAGGAGAGGGTGAGCTCTATGGAAAAAGTAACAGGGAAACTTACATTAGCATATGTAAAATAGATAGCCAATGGGAATTTACTGTATAACTCCTGGAACTCAAACTGGGGCTCCGTAAGAATCTAGGGGGGTGGGATGGGGAGAGAGATGGGAGGGGGGTTCAGACCAAGGGGGGACATATGTATACCGATGGCTGACTCACGTTGATAGTTGGCAGAAAACAAAAAAATTCTGTAAAACAATTACCCTTCAATTAAAAAATACATTAGAAAAAAAGAAATCTCTCTTCAGGAATCTATGCTATCAAGGAACTTTCCCGTCGATGTACTCAGAATTGTCATACTTCTTAGATTAATTCCAATTTGCACAATGATTAAAACATGCTTCCCTATTCTCGGCTTATGAATCGATTTGGGTGGATGGAATCAGTATTGATTTGGGTGGGTGGAGTCAGGATTGGAAGTGGTATTGGGATGGGGGAGTCTTTGGCTGAAAGAACTGAGACCCAGGTCAGGGCTCCAAAAGATTAAGGAAATACAAAATGAAACCATGACATATAACCTTGAGTACCATGGTGGCCTATATTAATCTTTTTCATTTGTTCAAATATTGGTAAAGTAGCACTCCCCAACATAGCTTTTGAGAAAAATTTGAAAGGATCTTTGGAAAGCCAGTATGACAATATGCATTAAACATTTCAACATGAATACTCTTGAGCCAGAGTACTAATTCTATAAGCAGAAATTGTAGTTAAAAACAGACGTGTGTGCCAATACAAGATAAAAAATGTAAATAATAGTCTGCACATATCTGCACAATTCCAAACTATACTGCTCTTAGAGATAAAATGGAAGGCATGATTTTTAAAAAGTTTTAATTTTTGACTGCTATTTCTTCATTGCTACGCTGGCTTTTCTCTAGTTGTGGTGAGTGGGGGCTCCTCTTCAGTTGCAGCGTGCGGGCTTCTCATTGCCGTGGCTTCTCTTGTTGCAGAGCGTGAGTTCTAGGGCTTGTGAGCTTCAGCAGTTGCAGCACGTGGGCTCTAGAGCACAGACTCAATAGTCGTGGCACCAGGGCTTAGCTGTTCCACAGCACGTAAGATCTTCCCAGATTAGAGACCGAATCCATGTCTCCTGCATTGACAGGCAGATTCTTTACTGCTGAGCCACCAGGGAAGACCCGGCAAGGCATGATTTTTAAAAGACACCCAGAGGCTGAATGTACCACAGCAGTACTTGAATCCTAGACAGGGAGTGACTATAGCAACTGAGCTTGAAGGGGGTGTTTCTAAGCCAAGTGGGAAGGGAAAGCACGAAGGCACAGCTACCCATAAGGCTGAGAGAGGGCAGTTTCCAGAGCCTTTCCTATGTAACATTCTGCTGCAGTTCCTTCCACAAGTGCCTACATCGGTCTTGCATGGCTTTTCCGGGTCTCACGCAGCCACCTGATCTACAGTATTCAGCTTCCTGGGGGCTGAAGTTAGAGATGATGTGGAACCATCATTCACCACACAATTCTCCTCCTAGTACCAGTGGAGCATTCCCCCAGTCTCAGCCTCTGGGGGTTGATCAGACCCAAGTTCCTGTGCCCTGTGGGACAGGGAGTAACCCAGGCTACCCCTCTGGCTTCCAGACAACAAAACGCTTGAGGGTAGACAGATGAAGTTGCAAACCTTTGGTCTCCTAGATGCTGAATCAATCTATCTGGGCCAAGAGGTTGGACCCAGAAAGAGTTTTGTGGAGAACGGGCAATGCCCACGTGACAGTAACACACAGAGCTGTGTAGTTTTCCAATGGAAAGTACAGATCCCAACATGTGCTAATCAGCACTTCATGCTGAAATATGACTTCAATTCTGTAACCCTACATTTTCTTACTTATAAAATGTAATTTATAATAGCACTTAAAGGAATGGGATAATAAAAAAGACATAGTACAGTGCTTATCATAAGTTCTTAGTGACTACTACCTGTTGTAGCTTTAAAGGTAATGTGAATAGGCATTAGAATCCTTCTATTTCTTGTTGAACTATCTCTAAACATTTTAGTATCAAAGTTATACATATTTTAAAGTGAAATAGGACAGTACTTTACAAATTGAAACTATAACTTACACCCTATCCCTTCCCAACTGATGAGTAACTATATTGATATATATTGAAGAATGTTTTTATGTTTTACAAATGTAAACACACTAATGCAAATTAATTAAACAAATATTATTTCCCTCCAAAGAACCACGCTATACGCATGGATTAATGACTTGTCGGTCATTACTGCTTTGGACACCTTTCTTTCTTTATTCAAAGGTGTGTGTGTGCATGCTAAATCGCTTCAGTTGTGTCAGACTCTTTGTGACCCAATGGACTGTAGCCTGCCGGGCTCCTCAGTCCATGGAATTTTCCAGACAAGAATACTGGATTGGGTTCCCATTTCCTCCTCCAGGGGATCTTCCTGAACCAGAGATCCAGTTGGAGTGTCTTGTGGCTCCTGCATTGGTAGGCGGGTTCTCTACCACTGAGCCACCTGGGAAGCCCCACAACACAGGCTACTTGCTGCTAACCTCTGTGGGGGAAGTAGCTGTCATTTGTGTTCAAACAACTTTCTGGGAAGTTTCCTCACCACCAGAGCCTAATAGCATCATGCTGAGCCTTCAAAGAGGACAGTGTTGTTGTCCTTCCCTTAAGCCTGGACCAGCAGAGCTTTCTACCTTGAATATCCTTATTAGATTCCCCAAGTCAGTTGCTTCCCAGGTGGCTCAGTGGTAAAGAATCTATCTGGGACAACCGGAGACTTTGGTTCCATCTCGGGGTTGAGAAGATCGCATTAAGAAGGAAGTGGCAACCCACTGCAGTATCCTTGCCTGGGAAAAACCTGGTGGGCTACAGTCCATGGGGTTTCAAAAAGTCAGACCAGACGTAGTAACAACAAGAACAAAGTCAGTTGCTCCAATGAACCCCTTTAACTTACCACTCTTGGCTGCCTTGACCAGAGCTTCCAACTCCCTGCCTCTTGTGTTGTCCATATTTTCCATCCTCTTTATTTCTTTATTTCTCATTTTTGGTTTTGATTCTCTTCCCTCCTTTCTCTATCTCCTTTCTCACTTGTATTCCTACTTTTCTTTCTTTTTTTCCCCCCTCAGTTCATGCACAACACTGGCTTTAGTGGGGATCATCTTAAACATTAGAGTTTGCTTTCACGGCAGAGAATCAACTACCATAGGGAAGAAGATTCAGCTGTGTCCTCACAGTCTCTTGTCTATGTTCTTCCCCTAAAATTCAGCTCTGCCAAAGCAGGCGCAGGTTCTACAAGTCAGTGTGCAGTACCCATCACAGCTCCTTGCTCACAGCAGGTTGTGGAAACACGCTTGTTTAAAATGCTTTGAATTAAACTGACTTTGTTAAGTTGAAGATAAATGACTGACCAAGGACATCTAGGCTTGGATGCACTGACGTGTTTGCCAAGACAATGTCTGAAACATCTGAGGAAGGATATAAGGAGATACAATTTCACTATACATCTGACACTAGAAGGGAAAAGCAAACCACTACGATTAAACACAGAAAGAGACAACATTTTGAGTTTGCTATTGACTGATGTCTTGTTTAATAGCCATGATTATAGCACTAAGAATGATGATGAAAATAACAATAACTGTAATGGAGCAACTTATTATTTTGCCGGGGACTATGTAATTACCTGACCTTGGTTAATGAATTTAATCAAAAAATTTGCCTTTAAAATGTTAAACTTCAGCTACCATCCAGGTAAGACTATGAAGACAAGAGAGGTTAGACAACTAGCTGAGTATCTTCTACCAAAGACTCTGCATCTAAATCTGTAGATCTTGACCCTGACACTTCTACTTGTTGGCTGAAAGTCTGAAGCAGTTTTAACTTAGAATTGAAGACCAGAGGGAAAGTCTGACCAGCAGTGTGGTTTCATGCAAAGATGGCCACATTTTGATCATCTCGGTAAAATCTAATGATACTCTGTTTCTAGGCAAAAGGCCCTGAGAATTAATGGATATAGTAACCTAAAAGTAGCCTCCCAAATAGCTTTTCTTGACAGAGCCCCTATTTCGTTTAAACAAACAACAAAAGTTTTAATCCTCTCAAATCAACAAAACCAACTTAAATTCTAATAACTCCATCCAAGATGACTGAATTTACCCTTAATCTTCTCAGATCCCACCTTCTGAAGCAATTTGCAACCACCCACCCCAATAGCCTCTGGTTGGACGCCTAAGAGCCCAGAACACTATAAATTCTCAAGGAAGGGGTCCCTGAAGACTTGTCTTCTCACCCGCTGAAGCGATGGAGCACTTTCCCCGCTGTGTGCGCGAAGCCTGGGATTCCGCGCAGGAGCCCCAGGAACCAGAGGTGCGGCAGCTCCTGCGCTCAGTGAACCCTAAGGAATGGCAGCTCCCTTGCTATCCTAGGCTGGGCGAACTCTCTCCGGACGAGGAGGACTTCAGTCCGGAAGAACCTTCTCCTCCCTGCAGGCTTCTGCGCCCACATTGCCCAAAACACGGACCCGGAGCACAGAGCCCCTAGAGGCCGCGCGGCGGGTCTCCGGCTCCGAACACCACACCCGCTCCCGGCCAGGAGTCACCGACGCCCTCAGGACGGGAGGACGCCGCGCTCCCACAAAGTTTCCCCGGGCGGATTTTGCCACTTGAGGAACCCAGTGTCTGAAACCCGAGACCTCTGACGCCGGACACCCTTCCGGAGCATCGCCCTCTTCCTGATCTGGAGAGACACCAACGGACGCCCCACGCACTGGACAGAAAGACTCTAGGTTGTCTCTCCGGCCGCCTTCGCCCCCAGGACCCCTCCTCTCCGCTGAGACCCTTCATTGGAGGACTCTCTGCGACAGATGCTATTACAAGAAAACCTCTCCGTTTAGCAATCGTGGAAGAATTCATCACAGGCATTTGGGAATTTCTCTGTTATTTAATAATTGTATCTTTATTACTTACTTAACCATTACTTACTTGATGGTTAAAGTAAATCTCTTACTTAACCGAATTCCAACGTCTTTCTCTCTGCTGCTTTGGCTTTTGGGGGAGGACCGGACGAGCGGGCGGGGTGGCCAGTTCAGTTCTCCCGCGGGACCCATGGTCCCCTGATTTGCTGAACTAGGCGTGGGAGGTCGTGGGATATCTTGGGCACACCGGGCGGCCAGGGGGCCAACACAGCTGTTGTCAAACTGGGTCAAACTTGCCAGGATCCAGGAGATCGCGCAAAGCGTAGCCAGCAGCCCTGAGAACTCCGCTTCGCCCTGGAAAGGCTCCTGCTCGCTCGACCCGCTCTTTCCCTTCCAGTCCATCTGCGGGGCGTCCAGTCATCTGCACCTGGCTCCCAGGCGCCCAGCGCAGGTCGCCGCTCCAAACGCATCCAGAAGCCTGGACCCCAGCAGCGCAGAGCTGCTTTTCTAGGACACTTTTCTAGGGACACTTTTCTAGGACACTTTTCTAGGGACACTTTTCCCTTCTTGCTCTGAGCCGCACCAACCCGATTTCCAGCTAGCACGTCCGGCTGACCTGGAGCCAGAGTGCTGGGGCAGCGGACAAGAGAAAACTCGAGACTGGCCTCGTGAGGAGGGATTTCTGCGGCCAGATTTTGGAGCGGTTGGCTCCCTTTACATCCTAACTTCAACCCGGCGACTTGCCAAACCTCCTGACTTCTCATTACCAATAGCAGCAGAACTCTTGTTTCCACCAAACCTGGGGTTGAAATGGGGGAGCTGAGAGAACAATGCAGGCCAAGTTTAAGACCTTGTTTAGTTGCTAAATCATGGCCGACTATGCTACTGTGGCCCGCCAGGCTCCTCTGTCCATGGAATTCTCCAGGCAAGAATACTGTAGTGGGTTGCCATTTTCTTCTCCAGGGAATCTCTGACTCAGAAATCAAGCTTGCACCTCTTGCATTGGCAGGCAGGTTCTTTACTATTGAACCAACATGGAAGCTCATGTAAGAGTATAATAAACATTAATACAGTCATTCTGAGATTTTCTCAACTGCTGTGATTCTCCTGAGGGCAAATCCATCACTGGGATTAAACTGGCAGGAGCCTGAAAGTGAGGGCTCCCTCCCCGGGGAGCTGTTTCCTATGACTCTTTGCACGCACCTTTCTAGTTTCTGGTATCACACCCACAAGCCACCCGTTTTCTCTTCCCCTGCCAGGATTCCACGGACCTCCTGTGCCCAGTGCATGCTGTGGCTCGACTAGCGTGTAACCCTGACCTGTACCAAGGAGTTGCAAAAGTACTCTTTGCACCCCTATTGGAACACAAGATGGTATTTTACTTTTTCAGATTCAATCAAAAAGTATCCAGTGAGGCTTGAGCCTGTAAAACATACAGCACATAACCAGAGGACGTGAGGACTGGGCTGTGTGTTGCAGTCACTGCTGTGCCTCTATTAATGTATTTTCATGTTCTACTTTGTCCTTTATTTCTTCAAAAGTGTATGTGAGAAATGAAATCAATAAGAACTGGAAATAAAGAAACTACTTTTACATTTCATCTTCATTTTTCAGTAGGAATTTCAAATTCTTAGATAAATAAATGAAACAGCCCTTGAATTCATGGAAAGACAGGGTTCTTTATAAGCCCACCTGTCAAGAAGCACTAGCAGGATTTGGAATATACAGTTCTAAAGTTCTTTTAGCAATTTGAAAATCCAAAATTTTATGCAACCTAACCTTTTGTGTGTAAATTTTGGTTCAAAGCTCTGTGGAAAGCAAAATATGGCAGAGAGTGATGTGAAGCCATAGGGCCCAAAGTAGCAGGAGTGTTTGTAGGAATGACTGCTTCCTGGGCTGTCTTGGACCTTGTAGATAGGGTTGCACTCTATCAGGTAAGCTCTTATTATCACTTTATAAGCTTCTTACATTTTAAATTATGATTACATCTAGACCCCAGTATTTTATTAAGTATATTATAATATCTTTAAAATTAAATAGGAAGCTGAGTGCAGCTGTGTTGTGCTAGGGAGCAGAGATATATCTGTCCAGGTGTGAACAGTGTGTGGACATTTGCATTGTAAGAAGGGAAGGTGCCTGGGTGGCTATAACACACAGAGGAATGAGGTTTCCCAATGGGGAGTCCCATTACCCAGGCAGAGACCTACTGGGCAGCCCTCTAGCTGACATTCCTCGCCCTCCAAGCCATGAAAATCACCATACTGGTTCCCTTCAACTTCCCTAGATGGAAGTTGCTAAGCGGGGAGATGATGTATGAAAGGATCTTCAGTTTACACACTCCAGATTACTCTGTTATATTTAAAGCCAATTCTACTGCTCTCTAGTGTCTTGGAAAAGATTTTTGAATTATCACAACATTTTTTCCTTCTGTTTATTTTTATTACTGCAGAAAAGAAAACAATGTCATAACCTAGAAACTAAACAGCTTAGCTGATATATGGGGTCATATAATCTTACAGAGTGAAGAAAATGTGAACACACCTTCAAATACCATCACTAATTAGTTCTTCCTTATCAATCCCTTGGCTTGAGAGATCTATGGTCAACCAGATAATTGATTAGGTCAGCAAAGTCAGTAATTCAACTATTCAATCAAATCTAACACAAAATTTAAATCTTTCATCATAATTGTCTATTAGGTATGATTTTATGCTAGTAGGTCCTCTCAGAAAGAAGACTCTGAGATTGTGAAGGTCCAGATATATCTCACTAGGACCATAGAAAGCCTGCATTTGCCTTCCCTCTGTCCATGACTGTATTCACCTTTTTCTAGGCTGAGTTTGGGAAGTGGATGTCCTCTCTTGATGGTGAGGTTTTCCTTCCTCTAGCATTTCCATCACATTATTGAGATCTAAGTTGAAAGGACACTCTCATGTCTCTAATCATGCTATTTTGACTCTTCAAGGTAAGCATAGCACCCTTCTAGTTACCTTCTTTCAATTCACTTATAAAGCATTCTTGATAGCACTTATCATACGAAATGAGTTTTATTTGCTTATTTATTGGCATGTTTCCTGCCTGTTCCTTCCATGGAAGTCAAACACTGTATGACAGATCATGTCTGCTGGTTGATGGCTTTAGCTTCCGGATCATGTACACACGCAGTACAGTGCTGATGCTTAGTAAGGCTTTTCGAATGAAAGAGTAAACATAGAAAAAAAAAATTCTCCTGCCACACACTGAACAGAGGAAGGGCAGATGTCACTGAAAAGGAGAAAAATACCTTTCCTGTGAGGATTTATTTCTTTGTTTCGTCTTGCTGCTTCTTAGAACCACTGGTAAACATATGGTGAGCATCAAATGCCAGGATTACCTAATCAATCAGATCGGACCAAAGCCACTCAACTTAGTTTTGTCATTCAGAAGAGGATATTAATTTGCTTCTTCCCCTGGACTTGGCATCTTGAAGGAATGTGTACCGAGGGTTGACACCTATGTCTATTTCTCAGTATCTTGTTTCTGACATCTTAGAGGTCCTAGGCTAGAGGACTTCTGCTTCTTGTTCCTCATTCTTGGCCCAGACATGCTGTTTCATGGTACAGCAGAGTGAAGGTTTGGCACTTCACCTGTCTTGCTGTGAGGGCTGTGTTGTCTGCAAGCAAGAGCAGAAATCTGGCTACTGCCCTCCCTTCACTGAGTAGAATCCTGAGTCTGGACAACTTTCAGGGGCTGAGCAGAGGCTCAGGGGAGTACTCTACTTCTGGGAGGGTGGGAACTACTGAGCAGGAGAGAAATAATGAAGACTCAGAGGCTTTCTCTGTGTCCTGAGTTCTTTGGAAGCTCCCACAAAGGCCTGTCTGGGAGTCGACACTTGGGTTCTAGCCTGGTCCCACTGCAGCCCCAGAGAAGCCAAATACTGCAGATCAAGTGGCTGAATGGGATCCAGAAAGGCCAGGATACCCCAGGGTAGGTGGTCACAGGTGTCCCCAGGGGAAGGGCCTGGAATTCTGCCCTCTCATAGCCTACATGGGTGGTCCTCTCGATGCTTTCCTCTGCAGCTTGGTGAGACTCTCCGCCTTGAGTCCAAGCCCTGTTGTTACAGTCACTGCACTGTGTTCCAGGTTATCTTCTCAACCACCCATCCAAATCAATTCCACAGGCAGAGATTAAGAAGTTACATTTTAATCATTGGGCACAATTGGAATTAATATAAGAAGAATGACTTAACTACAGCTACAAATAAGTTTCTTAAGAAAGCATGGGTTCCCAGAAGTTGTTGTTGTTCAGTTCCTCAGTTGTGTCAGACTCTTTAGGACCCCATGGACTGCAGCTCACCAGGCTTCCCTGTCCATCACCATCTCCCCAGAGCTTGCTCAAACTCATGTCCATTGAGTTGGTAATGCCATCCAACCATCTCATCCTCTGTCACCCCCTTTTCCTCCCGCTTTCAATCTTTCCCAGCATCAGGGACTTTTCTAATGAGTCGGCCCTTTGCATCAGGTGGCCCAAGTATTGGAGTTTCAGCTTAAGCATTAGTCCTTCCAATGAATATTCAGGGTTGACTGATTTGGTCTCCTTGCAGTGCAAGGGACTCTGAAGAGTCTTCTCCAACACCACAGTTCAAAAGCAGAAGAGAGATTTCTAACTGAAAAGCCTGTCAGTAATTCAGGAAAGGAACTATAAGAAGGAATGCCGTGCCCAAAGAGATCTCCAGGCTCATCCCAGAGCAAGGCAAGGGACCCAGAGGAGAAGTCCAGCCAAGTAGAAGGAGGCTTCCCCTAGGATGACTCAGGCCCCAGTCCAGGGCAGGAGTTGAAGGGGTGCTGTGGGCCAGACAGGAGGCTGCTATTCCTTCCCTTGCCGGGTTCCACCGGGTTTCAAGTCTCAGTTTTCCACAGCCTCCGGGTGTGTGGATTGGGGTGGGGGGCGTCTGGGCCCCTGGAGGCGATCTTGCCATGCGAGTCTGGCGGCCTCCGCAGCTGCTGGCAGCTGCTGGCTGTTCAGACCCTCCTGGGCCCGGCGCTGTGTGGCTTGGGCCTCTTCTTGACGGGACTGTCGCTCCATCCCGGACAAGCAGCCGGCTCCTGGCCTTGCGAGTCTCGCCAGCGTTTCTGGCCGCTCTCGACGCGGGGACCGTCCGCGTGTCCGGGACAAGCGTGGCGCGACAGCCCACAGGCGCAGTAGTGCGCGTCCCCGCAGAACTCGGGGCTTAGGCAGGAGGGGCGGCTCAGCGCCGGGAAGTTATCCAGAGCCCAGGCCCAGGCCCAGGCCTGTTCTCGGTTCAGGCCCGGAGGCAAGGCGGGCTCGGGATGTGCCCTCCTCCAAGACTGCGCTTCCATGGCTTCAGCCTCCTCACCAGCCCGAGAGTGCAATGGGTCTAGCACAGAGGCGAATGATTCTGCTAGGTGCGGAGTGTGCCTTTTATAGTGCCTGCCCGACAAGGTTTTGGGAAACCCGGGAGTTGATAGGTGGGATCCACACTCATTTGCCTTGCAAATTACCTCGGGGTCCCTGGGGACTGAGGAGATAACCACATCTTTCTGGGAGGGGCATGGAAGCTCTGAGTGGTTTATGGTGATTGGATTAAAGGAGGGGAGGGGAGAAGATGAGGGTCCCTGGCAGTTTCCATTCACTGGAAGAAGCCTCTTTGCTTGGAAGGCACAACTGGTCAAATCACACTTCAGGTTCTCTCCTTTGAGCAGATGAGAGAGGATGGCCTGGTGTTAGAGACGAGGCTCAGCCAGGTTCCCCCTTTGCAAAACCCACAGCTGGTTCATGCTGGAGCTGGGCTGAGATTCCAGGTCCTCTTGCTTTCACATCAGAAAGGGAAAAGAGGAACGGAGTGATCATGCAGGGGTGGGGAAAAGGAGAGTCCCACGCCTACTTAGAATTGTAATATTCCTATTTTTTTCTACAGTAGATGATCTGAATCAAAAGAAGACTTCATATATACTATGGTTTTCATACCTAGTTCACAAATGCATAGAGTTAATGCCACGTTTTCAAGACGTCTTTCTTTCGTTCTTTTTTGTTATTTGCAAAACTCTTATCCTTTCTTATGAATTTATGTTCATCCTATTATTCGGGGCTCCTCTTTCTCTCTGCTCTCCCTACGTCTACTGCAGTTCTTCCTATTAAAGAACTATTTTATTTTCTACATGTGGTTTTGTATCAGACTTGTAATATGTGACATAGTTTTGTGAACGCGTGTCTTCAATTCATGTAAGGTTATCATTTTAAAGCATCTACTTCTGCTTCATTGACCATGAAAGCCTTTGACTTTGGATCGTAACACACTCTGGAAAATTCTTAGAGATGGGAATACTAGACCACCTTACCTGTCTCCTGAGAAACCTGTATGCAGGTCAAGAAGAAACAGAACCAGACGTGGAACAACAGACTGGTTTAAAATTGGGAAAGGAGTACGTCAAGGCTATATGTTGTCACCCTGCATATTTAACTTGTATGCAGAGTACATCATGCAAAATGCCAGGCTGGATAAAGCTCAAGGTGGAATCAAGCTTGCCTGGGAGAAATATCAATAACCTCAGATATGCAGATGACACCATCCTAGCAGCAAAAAGCAAAAAAGAAACTAAAGAGCCTCTTGATGGAGGTCAAAGAGGAGAGTGAAAAAGCTGGCTTAAAACTCAACATTCAAAAAACTAAGATCATGGCATCTGGTCCCAACACTTCATGGCACATAGATGGGGAAACAATGGAAACTGTGACAGACTTTATTTTCTGGGGCTCCACAAGCACTGCAGGTGGTGACTGCAGCCATGAAATTAAAAGACGCTTGCTCCTTGGAAGAAAAGCTATGACAAACCTAGACAACATATTAAAAAGCAGAGACATTACTTTGTTGACAAAGGTCCGTTTAGTCAAAGCGATGATTCTTCCAGTTGTCCTGTGGAATGTAAAGACCCTGACACCAGAGGGCTCACTTTGTATTTAGAGTGGGCTCCTTTTCTGTTCATTTACACCCCTGTGCTACTATATCCTCCAAAATTATCTCCTCCCAATGCATTCACAGGACGTTAAAGCTTAGGATACAGCTTTTCCACTTTGAGAAACCTTCTTAAAGATATGCCCACATAGTATTTCCACTATATATAGGCACTTTCTCTTGGGTCAACACAGGCACCCCTCCACTTTATCACATCAGGACTTCCATTACATTCTGTGACTTTTCACATCTTTGCCCTCTCATTCAAAAGGGGCACAAGACCACATCACAAACTTGTGCAACAATCCTGTTGCCCCACTGGTAAGTAACAAATTCTTTAACTTCTGTCATCTTCAGTGCTGATATATATTTATGACCTTAAGCTCATCTGCCCTCCCTCTTGCTCAAAAGGGCGGGGTAAAGAACCAAGGTTCTAATTTGATGATGGACACAGTGATTTCTGAAACACGTTCAGAGAATGGAGGAAACAGGCTGGGTCTCTTCTACATCTCTAGGATGTGAATTTACCTCTGAATAAAGAGGCAGAGTCTGAAATCTGATTCCTGAGGCAAGGCAAACAAAGGATGGCATGACTCCCCCTCCCAGGGGGTTGAAGGTAAGAAGTGTGTCTAGAGAATTCTTCCTCCCATGCCACATTTTCATAGTTTGGTGGTGTTCCCGGCTGATCTGGCAGAGTCAGTGTCAACCAGCTCATATGAACCGCCTGGATATTCTGGAGTTCCTAATGGAATCGTGCTAATCACTAGCAGGAGCTCAAGCATCAACTTGTTTTAGCACCCGGAATGTGAACAGACACAGCTCAAGAGTAGTCCCCTTTACGCTGCAGCAGTTCAGGATGGTTGGTGTCACTGGCGGGATCCTAAGGATCTTCCCTTTCCAGCTGTTGGTACTCCTGGAGGTGATGTGGTTCCCAGTCACGTTGGCCACCTCCAGCCTCACAGTCTTTGTTTTCCTGTTGGCCAGGTATGTCTGCATCTGGAAGACAGCCACTTTGGGATCAATCAGACGAGAGCAACAATTCTCCACTTCTGTGTAGACTGGAATAGATTCTCCATTGCAGGATCCCTTTCCTTCAGTCTTGGCACTCAGTGAAATTGGACCAGAGGCGAAAAACTAACAGGGAGTGGGGGGTGGGAGAATAGGAAGGAGGCTCAAGAGGGAGGGGCTATAGGCAAACATATAGCTGGTTCATGCTGTTGTACAGTAGAAACTGACACAACACTGTAAAGCAATTATACTCCAATTAAAAATAAATAAAATGGAAAAAATTAATTAATTAAAAAACCCAAGAGCCAACTATTTTCTCTTGAGCTTTCAATACAGGGGTTCTCACACAGTACTGAATAGTTGCATATTTCCTGCTGAATGAGACTACCAAAGGTTCAGATGGAAGCTGAAAGCTAAATGGAAGTGCACGTTTTCCAGGCTGTAGTAAGCCGACGCCTTCTCCGACTCAGGCACACGGTCAGGTACTCCACCCGTGCAGGCAGCGGGGACTCTTGAGTTTCCAGGCACAGCATGCAACCTTGGCTCCTCAGCATCCAGCTTCCAGCCCCCAGATGCACACTGAAGCCGCACACTGAGCTGCACGCTGAGCCGCACACTGGGGCCCCAGGGCACCGCACAAGTTACGTGTTATCCCCTAATAAATTACTTTATGTTTACATGATTGAGCTATCCCATTTCTGTTCCTAAAAACCATCAAAAGAAATACGACAGTGGCACCAGTCAACATTATATTTACTTATTGCAATCTGTTTAACAATCATAGTGGAATAAATCTAGATTTCCTTAATATGTAAATACTCAAATTTTTCTTTTTGTTTTCAGGATATTTTGAGAATGTTTGTTTTATATGTATTAGTTTTTTTTTTTAATGCTTATTTGTTTGCTTTCCTGGGGTATTAGTTGCCAGACACAGGATCTTCGGTGTGTGTGTGGCCTGAGTAGTTGCCCCAAACCAGGGATTGAATCCATGTCCACTGCATTGCAAGGCAAATTCTTAACCACTGGATCACCAAGGAAGTCCCTATATCAGGGTTTTTAGATGAGTTCATAAGGAACAAAGATGAAAATTGTCTCTCAACACCTTATCTTGAAATTTTACATCTTTCCGTTCTCACACATCTTTCCACCACAAATTAAATAAACCATTCTAATAAAGATACTTAAATGTCTTTCGTTTGCCTTAATATTTTAAACACAGGGATCCTGGGGCAGGAGCAAGGAGCTACTCAGACCCCTGGTAGGCACTGAAGTAGCCCAGAGATTGGGGCATCCGGAGTGTGATGTGATGAGGGGCTGAGCCTAGTGGTGGAGTGAACGTGGACAGTTGAAAGGACCCTGCAACTAAAGACCAAAGTGCAGTTCCTTAGCTAGACCAAGAAGGAAAATCATCAGAGAGACAGAGACTTCATGACTAATCGCCTTTCCTCATTTACTCACAACCCTTCCCTGAAAAGGGAAGAAGGAGAAGAAAAGGGAAGAAGGGGAACAGGAGACAGTGCAAGAGGAAGAAAATCAAAAAATAGTGTTTGACTCTCAGAAAATTCTAGCAGCTTCAGATCATGGAATTTTCCCCCCAAGTCTCAAGTCAACCCTTCCCTCTTCCCTCTTCTACCTCCCAATGCAGGAAACTCAGGTTCAATCCCTGGGTGGGGAAGATCCCCTGGAGGAGGAAATGGCAACCCAATCCAATATTCTTGTCTGGAAATCCAGACAAGAAGAGGCAGGCTGGCTACAGTCCATAGGATTGCAGACTTTACTTAGTGACTAAACAACATTTATGCCATATCGCTCAAATGCTACAAGGGTCTTGGTTTTAGGCTTAGAAAATATGATGATGGTGCAGAGGCTCAGAGCTATCAGAGCAGGAGAATGCACGGAAGAAAAGTAAGTTGGAAGAAAGAAAAAGGGAGAGGAAAGGAAATCAAAAAAAGGATTTTGGGCGTCAAAAAATCCTGTAGACTTTAGAGTCGAACCAAAGTACAAGGGTCCACTAGAGTCACCGCCTCTAAAACCAACAGCCAACAAAATTCATTTGCAAAAGTCAAGTAAAACAAAAACAATTTTTGTTTTCCCACAAATTTCCCACACAGTTTAGACTTGGGTTCCTGCCAGAAGATCCACTCTGTCCACCTTCTATGTAGTGTTCATTTCACATCCATGCAAGTAGGGAGATGGTACTGACTAGGAAAGGGCTCAGATCTGGCACCTCAGTTGAGGGATCCCATCTCAGCCCACCCTCCCAGTGCCGGGCCTGACCCTTCCTCTTGCCTGACTCAATTATTTGGAGAGGGTTGTGGGGAGTAGACGGGTTGTGACGGACTTCAGTAGTCCAGACAATTTCAGCCTTTGTTAACCTCCAGGCTGGATGTTTGGGTCTCTCTCCTTCCAGAAGAAAAGCAGTGGGGCCTTTGCCATTCACTCACCACTAGGGGACAGCAGCAAGCCAGGCTCTACCGTGGTTGAGGCGTCAATATTGCGATTTGCCCCTGCTGCTGCTGTTGCTGCTGCTAAATTGCTTCAGTCGTGGCCGACTCTGTGCGACCCCATAAACGGCAGCCCACCAGGCTCCCCCGTCCCTGGGATTCTCCAGGCAAGAATTCTGGAGTGGGTTGCCATTTCCTTCTCCAATGCATGAAAGTGAAAAGTGAAAGTGAAGTCGCTCAGTCGAGTCCGACTCTTAGCGACCCCGTGGACTGCAGCCTACCACCCCTGACACAAACCCAAACGCTGAGGTTCAGGGGCAAACCTAGAACTTGCAATGGCCTAAAGCTACAGGCTCAATCCTGAGACGATTAACCAATTAACCAAATTCAGCCACCAGGGAAGTGGTGTCGCTTTCTCAAAAAGTGAAAGTGAAAACATTTTGTCTCTCCCCCACAACCTTTATTGATATATAATAAACATATCTTGTAAGTTAAGGTATACAATGTGTTGATTTAATATACTTATATACTGTGAAATAATTGCTATGGGAACATTAGTTAATACCTGCATCACATTGCATAATTACCATTTCTTTTCCTGATGACAGCATTTAAGATCTACTCTTCCGGCACCTCTTAAGTTCACAGTGTGCCCTTTGACCTCTCTTCTTTTCCCCCACATCCCAGCCCTGGCAACTATCATTCTACTCTCTGTTTCAATGAATTCAGCTTTTCTGAAGGTCTGCCCATGTTGTTGCAAATGGCAGGATTTCTTTCTTTCTCACGGCTGAGTAGTATTCCACTGAGTATATATACGCGGAGTTAGTGGTAAAGAATCTGCCTGCCAATGCAAGAGATGTAAGACACATGGGTTTGATCCCTGGGTTGGGAAGATCGCCTGGAGGAGGGCATGCAACCCACGCCAGTATTCTTGCCTAGAGAATCCCATGGACAGGGGAGCTTGGCAGGATACGGTCCATAGTGTCACAAAGAGTCGGCCATGACTGAAGCAACTCAGCACAGGCATGCACGCACCTCGTCTTCTTTGTCCATTCATCTGTTGACTGACACAAGGGTTGTTTCCATATCTTATCTGTTATGAATAATGCTGCAATGAACATGGGAGTGCAGATATCTCATCAGGATCCTGATTTTGTTTCCTTTGGATATACATACCCAGAAAGGGGATGAGTGGATCATGTAGTCATTCCATTTTTAGCTTTTTGAGGAACCTCCAGTAAATACTACTTTCCCTAGTGACTGCAACAAGTTACCTTCCCATCAGCAGTGCACATCCACCTCCTCACAAATGCTTGTTACCTCTTGTCTTTTTGGTGACAGCCATTCCAACAGGTGTAAAGTTCTATCCCATTGTGGTTGGGTTTAGAGTTCCCTTGTGATTAGTGATGTTGGTATCTTTTCTTGTACCTGTTGGTCATTTGTATGTCTTCTTTAGGAAAGTATATCTGTTCAGTTCCTCTATTTCTTAATTAGATTTTGTTGCTACTATGAGTTCTTTATGTATTTTGATATGAGCCCTCATATATCTTTTATAAGATATATGATTTGCAAATATTTTCTCACATTCTATAGGTTACCTTTCCATTTGGGTGATTGTTTCCTTTGCAATACAGAAGCATTATTTTTTATATAATCCCACTTACTAACTTTTGCTTTTGTTGCTTGGGTTTTTTGTGTCATATGCCAAAATATCATTGGCAAGACCAGTGTTAAGGAGATTTCCCCTATGATACCTCGACAAGTTTTAAGGTTTCAGGTTTTCTGTTTAAGTCTTTATGAACAATTTATTTGTTTTTGGCTATGCTGGGTCTTTGTTGCTGCACGTGGGCTTTTTCTAGCAGCAGTGAGGGAGGGCTACTGCTCACTTCTACCGTTTACTGCTCCATTCTTATTTCAGCCACTTCTCTTGCGGCAGAGCACAGGCTGCAGGCACATGGACCTCAGGAGTTGCAGCATGTGAGCCTTAGTTGTCCCACAGCCTCAGGGATCCTCCGGGACCAGGAATCAAGTGGCGTTTTAAGAGTGCTGTAAGTAAGATAAGGATCCAATTTCACTTTTCTTGAATGTGGTTATCTATTTTCCGTAACATCATTTATTGAAGAGACCATCCTTTCCTCACTAAGTATTTTTGGATCTCTTGTCACGTATTAGCTGACTGTGCATGTTTGAGTTTATTTCTGGGCTATCAATTCTGTTCCACTGGTCTTCTTTTATACCAATACCATATTGCTCTGATTACTGAATCTTTGTAGTACAATGTGATGCCACCAGCTTTGTTCTTCTCTTTCAGGATTGCTTTGCTATTTGGGTCTTTTTTGATTCCATACAAATTTTGGGATTTTTAGGACTTTTTCCTACTTCTGTGAAAAAGGTCAATGAGGTTTTGTTAGGGGTTGCACTTAATATATAGAAGGCTTTGTATAGAATGAACATTTTAATTATATTAATTCTTCTGATCCATGAACACTAGCTATTCTTCCATTTATTTGTGTCTTCTTTGATTTCTTTTATCAGTATCTTATAATTTTCTATATACAGATCTTTTGCAACCATAGTTAAATTTATTCTAAATGTTTTATTGTTTTTGGTGCTATGGTTAATGGGATTATTTCCTTTATTTCTTTTTCAGGTCATTTGTTGTTACTGTATAAAAACACAACTGATTTCAGTATGTTGATTTTTTAATCCTGCAACTTCACTGAATTTGTAGATTAGTTTTAACAATTTTTTGGTGGAGCCTTTAGGATTCTATGTATAAGATCATACCATCTGCAGACAAAGAAAGTTTCCTTCTAACTTTCCTGTTTGGATATTTATTGCTGTTTTTGTTTTGTTTCTTTCTTTCTTTGTTTTGCCTGATTTCTGTGGCTAGGACTCCCAGCACTATGTTTATAAGAGTGGTGAAAGTTGGCATCTTGTTTTGTTCCTAATCTTACAGAGAAAGCTTTCAACCTTCCACCACTGAGTATGATATTAGCATGGCTTGTCATATATGACCTTTATTATGTTGACTTATTTTCCTTCTATGGGCTTCCTAGATGGTGCTAGTGGCAAAGAATTCACCTACCAATGCAGGAGATATAATAATTCGATCCCTGGGTTGAGAAGATCCCCTGGAGGAGGGCACAGCAATCCACTCCAGTATTCTTGCCTGAAGAATCCCATGGACAGAGGAGCCTGGTGGGCTATAGTCCATAGGTATGCAAAGAGTCGGACATGACTGAAGCAACTTAGAACACACGCATTTCCTTCTATACTAAATTAGCTGAGAGTTTTTGTCATAAAAAGATTTTGGGCTTTGTCAAATTATTATATGAACCTATTAAATTATTTAATAATTTTTACCTTATTTTCTATTAATGTGGTGTGTCACATGTTTTGAATTGCATATCTTGAAACATCCTTATACACCAGGGATAAAACCTGTTTGATCATGGTGTAGGATCCTTTTCATGTACTGCTGAATTCAGTTTGTTAGAATTTTGTTGAGAATTTTTGCACTTGAATTCCTCAGAGACATTGGCCTGTGGTTTTCTTTTTTTTTACAGTGTCCTTATCTTGCTTTGGTATCAGGGTAAAACTGACTTCATAAAATGATTCTATGAGTGTTCCCTTCTCTTCATTTTTTGGGGGGAAGAGTTATGTAGGATTTGTGTCAATCATTCTTTAAATGATTGGTAGAATTCACCAGCAAAATCATCTGGTCCTTGGTTTTTCTTTTTAGGCAGGTCTTGGATTACTGGTTTAATCATACTCATTATCAGTCTGTTCAGATTTTCTATTTTTTCATGATTCATTCTTGGTAGGTTGTCTGTTTCTAGGAATTTTCCAGTTCTTCTAGGATATCCAGTTTGTTGGTGTTCATAGTAATTTCCTATGATTCTTTGTATTTGTGAGGTATCAGTTGTAAGGTCTCCTCTTTAATTTCTGACTTTTTATTTCTTTTCTCTCTTTTTTTCTTAGTCTAGTTAAAAGTTTGTCAATTTTCTCTATCTTTAATAAAAACAGTTCCTAGTTTCCATGATCTTTTCTATTTTCTATTGTTTTTCTGGTCTCTCTGTCATTCTTTCCGCTCTGTTCTTTATTTCCTTTTGTTGCTAACTTTGGGCTTAGTTTGTTCTTTTTCTAGCTCCTTAAGTTGTAAAATTAGATTGCTTATTTGAGATCTTTCTTTTTTCTTAATTAAGGCATTTATCACTATAAACTTTCCTCTTTGAACTGCTTCTGCTGTATCCATATGTTTTGGTATGTGGTTTTTACATTTTTGTTTGTTTTAAGATATTTTTACTTCTCTGCTTTATTGACTATGCCAAAGCCTTTGACTGTGTGGATCACAATAAACTGTGGGAAATTCTGAAAGAGATGGGAATACCAGACCACCTGACCTGCCTCTTGAGAAATCTGTATGCAGGTCAGGAAGCAACAGTTAGAACTGGACATGGAACAACAGACTGGTTCCAAATAGGAAAAGGAGTACATCAAGGCTGTATATTGTCACCCTGTTTATTTAACTTATATGCAGAGTACATCATGAGAAATGCTGGGCTGGAAGAAACACAAGCTGGAATCAACATTGCCGGGAGAAATATCAATAACCTCAGATATGCAGATGACACCACCCTTATGGCAGAAAGTGAAGAGGAACTAAAAAGCCTCTTGATGAAAGTGAAAGAGGAGAGTGAAAAAGTTGGCTTAAAGCTCAACATTCACAAAACGAAGATCATGGCATCCAGTCCCATCACTTCATGGGAAATAGATGGGGAAACAGTGGAAACAGTGTCAGACTTTATTTTTTGGGGCTCTAAAATCACTGCAGATGGTGATTGCAGCCATGAAATTAAAAGACGCTTACTCCTTGGAAGGAAAGTTATGTCCAACCTAGATAGCATATTCAAAAGCAGAGACATTACTTTGCCAACAAAGGTCCGGTTAGTCAAGGCTATGGTTTTTCCAGTGGTCATGTATGGATGTGAGAGTTGGACTGTGAAGAAGGCTGAGTGCTGAAGAATTGATATTTTTGAACTGTGGTGTTGGAGAAGACTCTTGAGAGTCCCTTGGACTGCAAGGAGATCCAACCAGTCCATTCTGAAGGAGATCAGCCCTGGGATTTCTTTGGAAGGAATGATGCTAAAGCTGAAATTCCAGTGCTTTGGCCACCTCACACAAAGAGTTGACTCATTGGAAAAGACTCTGATGCTGGGAGGGATTGGGGGCAGAAGGAGAAGGGGACGACAGAGGATGAGATGGCTGGATGGCATCACTGACTCGATGGACGTGAGTCTGAGTGAACTCCGGGAGTTGGTGATGGACAGGGAGGCCTGGCATGCTGCGATTCATGGGGTTGCAAAGAGCTGGACACGAATGAGCAACTGAACTGAACTAAACTGAACTTCTCTTTTGATTTCTTCTTTGATCACTAGTTCTTCTGTAGTATGTTGCTTAATTTCCACATATTTATTATTTTTCCAGTTGGCATACTGTTATTCATTTCTAGTTTTATACTATTGTGATATTGAAGTACTTGGTATAATGTCAATCTTCTTATATTTGTTAACACTTGTTCTATGACCTATGATATAAGCTGTCCTGGAGAATGTCCCAGGTAGAAGATGTGTTGGTTGGAGTCTTCTGTATATGTCTGTGAGCCTCACTTAGGGTAAAGTATAGTTCAAGTCTAATGTCTCTTTGCTGATTTTCTCTCTGGAGGATCCCTCTATTGTTGAAAGTGGGATATTGAAGTCTTCTACTATTACTGAATTGCTGTCCATTTCTCCCTTCAGATCTGTTAGTATTTGAATAATATATGTTTAGGTAGGTATGTGTTGATTGTTACATTTTCTTCATGAATTCATACTTTTACGGTTACATAACCATTTTTGTCTTTAGTCATTACTTTTGGCTTAAATGGGCTATTTTGTCTGATACAAGTATAGCTCACCTTGCTCTCTTTTGGTTTCCATTTGTATCAAATATATTTCTCCATTCTTCATTTTGAGCTTATATGTGTTATTTAATCTGAAGTGAGCCTGTTATAAGCAGCATACAGTTGGTTCTTTTTTTTTCCCATCCAGCCACTATGACTTTTGGCTGGAGAATTTAATCTATTTCCAAATAGAGGATTATTAATAGGTAAGAACTTATTAATGCAATCTTATTCATTGTTTTATGGCTGTTTTGAAGTTCCCTCATTCCTTTCTTCCTCTCTTGTTACCTTCCTTTGTGGACTGGTGATTTTTTTTGTACTTGTATGCTTTGATTTGCTTCTCTTTATCTTTTGTGAATCTACCATAGGTTTTTGCTTTGTGGCTACCAAGAGGCTTAACATAAAACATCTTATAGACAGAACAGTCTTTTATGATTATAGCCACATAACTGATTGCATGCATAAAGTACCCGTTTACCACCCTTTTAATGTTTTTAACAATTTAGCTCTTTTTATACTGTGTATTCATACACATGATTGTAGCTATAGTTATTTTTTAACACTCTTATCCTTTAAACTTTATTCTAGAGTTAAGTGGTTAACACACCACCAAATTACAGTGTGAGAGCATTCTGAAATTGACTAGATACTAACTTTACCCAGTGTGTTGTGTGCTCTCAGGTTTTCATGCTCCTCCTAGATTTTTCATGTTCTTTGAAGTTACATCATTGACTTCTCATTTGAAACAGCAATCACCTCCACCAGGCTTTACTCTGTGAAGATAAATGTCTTTCCTCAGCCCCCCGAGAGATTCGGAGGCTCTCTCGGCAGGCTATGGACACACCTACTCCATTCTTGTTCCCTCTGTGGTTGAATTCTCCAGTTCATATGCCTTCTCTGGCTTCTTAAGAGATGGGAATACCAGACCACCTGACCTGCCTCCTAAGAAATCTGTATGCATGTCAAGAAGCAACAGTTAGAACCAGACATGGAACAATGGACTGGTTCCAAATTGGGAAAGGAGTACATCAAGGCTGTATATTGTCACCCTGAGAT
>NW_011492847.1:879206-882132 GCF_000754665.1 Bison bison bison | reverse complement strand
AGACATGGAACAATGGACTGGTTCCAAATTGGGAAAGGAGTACATCAAGGCTGTATATTGTCACCCTGCATATTTAACTTGTATGCAGAGTACATCATGCAAAATGCCAGGCTGGATGAAGCACAGGTTGGAATCAAGATTGCTGGGATAAATATCAATAACCTCAGATATGCAGATGACACACTATCTTTATGGCAGAAAGCAAAGAAGAGCTAAAGGGCCTCTTGATGAAAGTGAAAGAGGGGAGTGAAAAGGTTGGCTTAAAATTCAACATTCAGAAAACTAAGATCATGGCATCTGGTCCCATCACTTAATGGCAAGTAGATGGGGAAACAATGGAAACAGTGACAGACTTTATTTTGGGGGGCTCCAAAATCACTGCAGATGGTGACAGCAGCCATGAAATTAAAAGACTCTCCTTGCAAGAAAAGCTATGACCAACCTAGACAGCGTATTAAGAAGCAGAGACATTACTTTGCCAACAAACATCTGTCTTGTCAAAGCTATGGTTTTTCCAGTAGTCATGTATGGATGTGAGAGTCGGACCATAAAGAAAGCTGAGCGCCGAAGAATTGATGCTTTTGAACTGTGGTGTTGGAGAAGACTCTTGACAGTCCCTTGCACTGCAAGGAGATCCAATCAGTCTATCCTAAAGGAGATCAGTCCTGAATAGTCTTTGAAAGAACTGATGCTGAAGCTGAAACTGCCATATTTTGGCCACTTGATGCGAAGAACTGACTAATTGGAAAAGACCCTGATGCTGGGAAAGATTGAAGGCAGGAGGAGAAGGGGACGACGGAGGTTAAGATGGTTGGATGACATCACCGACTCAATGAATTTGAGCAAGCTCCTGGAGTTAGTGATGGATAGGAAAACCTGGCGTGCTGCAGTCCATGGGGTCGCAAAGAGTCGGACACGACTGAGTGTCCAAAATGAACTGAACTGGATTCTGCAATGAACCTGGCCTAGGGCTGACTGTCTCTCTTTCCCAAAGGTGGCGCTCAAGCTCAAGTTTGGACACATACGGGCAAGCCAAGTTGGGCAGGCGTTCCGTGCATGCTCACTTGTCATCTGCCAAAGCGCCTTCCTTCTGCTACAGCAGGAGAGGGCGTTTTCGTCAGTATCTCAGAGCTGGAGAAGCTGTGTTCGCTCACATGCTCTCATTCCTTCAAAAAGAGCGTAGACCAAGAAGACCTCTCTTGGCCTTACTGTGCTACTTTGGGGGATGGGAGATGCAAGTAAAGTCAAGCTGTATTCGTACCCCCTTTGAAACATCTAAACTCATATGTGTACACACACACACACACACACACACATATATTTTCCCCATCCAGTAACATGCTAGAACCTCACTGGAAACTTGGACTTCCACAAAAGTCTCTTGTCATCCATTGGTAATTTTCTAAGACAGTGCTTTCCAAGGCTCCTGGGCCGCAGCCAAGAGAAGCTGGAGCTAGATCACAGATCACTGGAGGATCCGTGGCCAGAATCAAGGTCTAAATGCGTATTACCTGATGCACAGTTGGAAAGCCTTCTCCTGAGCCCCTTGGCATATGGTGCTGTATCCCACAGCTCCCACAAAGACACCTTTGTTTGTAAACAGATGCCAAGCTAATGATGTTGATGGGGCAGACAAAAACAAGAAACATCTTATTCTACCATGATTGTGATGCCAATTTCTGGAAATTCCTCTGTACCAGTCTTCCTATCAATGTCTGCTGGGAGAAGTGAAAGGAAAGAATAGAAGGCAAGTCTTTGTAAAGTTGAGCGTAAAAAGAAAATCAAGAGCCAGGTAAGACTTTGTAGTATGACCACTGCTGACCATTTTAGCCACAGGTGGTCTAAAGGAAGGGATGAATATTATATGTAATCCAGAAAGAATAATAAATGGAATTTTGACATATTTATTCTTCATTTTATTTTTTACATTATAAAGATTAATTCAAAAATATTTATTAAGGGCTTCCTGGTAGTTCAGTGGTTAAAAATCTGCCTGCCATTGCAGGGGGACCAAGGGCTTGATCCTTGGTCCAGGAAGATTCCACATGTCTCGGGACAGCTAAGCCCATGTGTCACAACTACTGAACCCACATGCCTAGGACCTGTGCTCTGCAACAACAGAAGCCACCGCAATGAGAAGCCTAAGCACTGCAATGAAGAGTAGCCCCTGCTTGCCGCAGCTAGAGAAAGGCCATGCACAGCAACGAGGACCTAGCATAGCCAAAACTAAATAAATTAATTAAAACTATGTATTATACATCTACTATATACAAAGCACTGTTCTGGGCACTTCAAATACATAAGGGAACAAAAAAATGCATCTGTCTTCATGGAACTTACATTTGATAGTAGCACATGCTTGGTGTAAAACATTCAGTTCAGTTCAGTTCAGTTCAGTCGCTCAGTCGTGTCCAACTCTTTGTGACCCCATGAATCACAGCACGCCAGGCCTCCCTGTCCATCACCAACTCCCGGAGTTCACTCAGACTCACGTCCATCGAGTCAGTGATGCCATCCAGCCATCTCATCCTCTGTCGTCCCCTTCTCCTCCTGTGCCCTCCCAGCATCAGAGTCTTTTCCAATGAGTCAACTCTTCACATGAGGTGGCCAAAGTACTGGTGTTTCAGCTTCAGCATCATTCCTTCCAAAGAAACCCCAGGGCTGATCTCCTTCAGAATGGACTGGTTGGATCTCCTTGCAGCCCAAGGGACTCTCAAGAGTCTTCTCCAACACCACAGTTCAAAAATATCAATTCTTCAGCACTCAGCCTTCTTCACAGTCCAACTCTCACATCCATACATGACCAGAGGAAAAGCCATAGCCTTGACTAGACGGACCTTTGTTGGCAAAGTAATGTCTCTGCTTTTGAATATGCTATTTAGGTTGGCCATAACTTTCCTTCCAAGGAGTAAGCGTCTTTTAATTT
>NW_011492847.1:878442-879024 GCF_000754665.1 Bison bison bison | reverse complement strand
GGTATTCCCATCTCTTTCAGAATTTCCCACAGTTTATTGTGATCCACACAGTCAAAGGCTTTGGCATAGTCAATAAAGCAGAAATAGATGTTTTTCTGGAACTCTCTTGCTTTTTCCATGATCCAGAGGATGTTGGCAATTTGATCTCTGGTTCCTCTGCCTTTTCTAAAACCAGCTTGAACATCAGGAAGTTCACGGTTCACATATTGCTGAAGCCAGGCTTGGAGAATTTTGAGCATTACTTTACTAGCATGTGAGATGAGTGCAATTGTGCAGTAGTTTGAGCATTCTTTGGCATTGCCTTTCTTTGGGATTGGAATGAAAACTGACCTTTTCCAGTCTTGTGGCCACTGCTGAGTTTTCCAAATTTGCTGGCGTATTGAGTGTAGCATTTTCACAATATCATCTTTCAGGATTTGAAATAGCTCCACTGGAATTCCATCACCTCCACTAGCTTTGTTCGTAGTGATGCTTTCTAAGGCCCACTTGACTTCACATTCCAGGATGTCTGGTTCTAGGTCAGTGATCACACCATCGTGATTATCTGGGTCGTGAAGATCTTTTTTGTACAGTTGTTCGGAA
>NW_011492847.1:877237-878278 GCF_000754665.1 Bison bison bison | reverse complement strand
TCTGGTTCTAGGTCAGTGATCACACCATCGTGATTATCTGGGTCGTGAAGATCTTTTTTGTACAGTTCTTCTGTGTATTCTTGCCACCTCTTCTTGATATCTTCTGCTTCTGTTAGGTCCATACCATTTCTGTCCTTTATCGAGCCCATCTTTGCATGAAATGTCCCCTTGGTATCTCTAATTTTCTTGAAGAGATCTCTAGTCTTTCCCATTCTGTTGTTTTCTTCTATTTCTTTGCATTGATTGCTGAGGAAGGCTTTCTTATCTCTTCTTGCTATTCTTTGGAACTCTGCATTCAGATGCTTATTTCTTTCCTTTTCTCCTTTGCTTTTTGCTTCTCTTCTTTTCACAGCTATTTGTAATGCCTCCAGACAGCCATTTTGCTTTTTTGCATTTCTTTTCCATGGGGATGGTCTTGATCCCTGTCTCCTGTACAATGTCACGAACCTCATTCCATAGTTCATCAGGCACTCTGTCTCTCAGATCTAGGCCCTTAAATCTATTTCTCACTTCCACTGTATAATCATAAGGGATTTGATTTACATCATAGCTGAATGGTCTAGTGGTTTTCCCTACTTTCTTCAATTTAAGTCTGAATTTGGTAATAAGGAGTTCATGATCTGAGCCACAGTCAGCTCCTGGTCTTGTTTTTGTTGACTGTATAGAGCTTCTCCATCTTTGGCTGCAGAGAACATAATCAGTCTGATTTTGGTGTTGACCATCTGGTGATGTCCATGTGTAGAGTCTTCTCTTGTGTTGTTGGAAGAGGGTGTTTGCTATGACCACTACATTTTCTTGGAAAAACTCTATTAGTCTTTGCCCTGCTTCATTCTGTATTCCAAGGCCAAATTTGCCTGTTACTCCGGTGTTTCTTGACTTCCTACTTTTGCATTCCAGTCCCCTATAATGAAAAGGACATCTTTTTTGGGTGTTAGTTCTAAAAGGTCTGGTAGGTCTTCATAGAACCGTTCAACTTCAGCTTCTTCAGAATTACTGGTTGGGGCATAGACTTGGATTACTGTGGTATTGAATGGTTTGCCT
>NW_011492847.1:872888-877137 GCF_000754665.1 Bison bison bison | reverse complement strand
CAGAGATCATTCTGTCATTTTTGAGATTGCATTCAAGTACTGCATTTCGGACTCTTTTGTTGACCATGATGGCTACTCCATTTCTTCTGAGGGATTCCTGCCCACAGTAGTAGATATAATGGTCATCTGAGTTAAATTCACCCATTCCAGTCCATTTTAGTTTGCTGATTCCTAGAATGTCTACATTCACTCTTGCCATCTCTTGTTTGACCATTTCCAATTTGCCTTGATTCATGGACCTGACATTCCAGGTTCCTAGGCAATATTGCTCTTTACAGCATCGGACCTTGCTTCTATCACCAGTCACATCCACAGCTAGGTATTGTTTTCGCTTTGGCTCCATCCCTTCATTCTTTCTGGAGTTGTTTCTCCACTGATCTCCAGTAGCATATTGGGCCCCTACTGACCTGGGGAGTTCCTCTTTCAGTATCCTATCATTCTGTCTTTTCATACTGTTCATGGGGTTCTCAAGGCAAGAATACTGAAGTGGTTTGCCATTTCCTTCTCCAGTGGACCACATTCTGTCAGATCTCTCCACCATGACCCGCCCATCTTGGGTGTAAAACATTAGAAAATACTAAACCTTGTAAGGAAGAAAAGAAAAAGTGTCTATTACTTTAACAAAAGATAGTGAGTTTTTAACATTTTGATGCATTTTAAGTTCATTTTTTTGCTTTGCCTATTGTTGTTGTTCAGTCGCTGAGTCATGTCCGACTCTTTGTGATCCCATGAACTGCAGCACACCAGGCTTCTCCATCCTCCACTATCTCCCAGAGTTTGCTCAGATTCATGTCCTTTGAGCTGGTGATGCTATCTAACAATCTCATCCTCTGTCACTCCCTTCTCCTTTTGCATCCTGGCTTTCCCAGCATCCAGGTCTTTTCCAGTGAGTCAGCTCTTAGCATCAGGTGGCCAAAGTATTGGAGTTTCCACTTCAGCATCAGTCCTTCCAATGAATATCCAGGGTTGATTTCCTGTAGGATTGACCAGTTTGATCTCCTTGCTGTCCAAGGGACTCTCAAGAGTCTTCTCCAGCACCACAGTTCAAAAGCATCAATTCGACAGCACTCAGCCTTTTCTATGGTCCTACTGTCATATCTGTAAATGACTACTGGAAAAATCATAATTTTGACTATAGGGACGTATGTTGGCAAAGTGATGTCTCTGCTTTTTAATACGCTGTCTATGTTTGTCATAGCTTTCCTTCCAAGGAGCAAGCGTCTTTTAATTTCATGGCTGCAGTCACCCTCTGCAGGGATTTTGGAACCCCAGAAAATAAAATCTGTCACTGCTTCCACTTTCCCCCCTTCTATTTGCATGAAACGATAGGATCAGATGCCACGATCTTAGTTTTTTGAATGTTGAATTTCAAGCCAGTTTTTTCACTTTCCTTTTTCACCCTCAAGAGGCTCTTTAGCCCCTCTTCACTTTCTGCCATTAGAGTGGTATCATCTGCATATCTGAGGTTGTTGATATTTCTCCCTCCATTCTTGATTTCAACTTATGAGTCATTCAGCCCAGCATTTCGCAGCTTTCCTGGTGGTTCAGATGATAAAGAATCTGCCTGCAATGCAGGAGATCTGAGTTCAATCCCGGGGTTGGGAACATCCGCTGGAGAAGAGAATGGCTACCCACTCTAGTATTCTTGCCTGAAAAATCACGGACAGAGGAACCTGGTCGGTTACAGTCCATGGTGTCACAAAGAGTTGGACACAACTAAGGGACAAACACTTTTACTTTCACTCTGCATATAAACTAAACAGAATGACAATATACAGCCTCGTCGGACTCCTTTCCCAATTTTGAACCAGTCAGTAGCTCCGTGTAAGGAACTGCTTCTTTTTGCCCCACATACAGGTTTTGCAAGAGACAGGTAAGGTAGTCTGTTATTTCCACAGTTTGTTGTGATCTACAGTCAAAGGCTTTAGCCTAGTTAATGAAGCAGAAGTCCATGTTTTTCTGTAATTCCCTTGCTTTCTTTATGATCCAGCGAATGTTTGATCTCTGATCCTCTGTCTTTTCTAAACCCAGCTTGTACATCTGGAAGTTCTCCATTCACATACTACTGAAGCCTAGCATGAAGTATTTTGAGCATTTCCTTACTAGCATGTGAAATGAGCGCAATTGTACAATAGCTTGAACATTCTTTGGCATTGCCCTTCTTTGGGACTGAAAGCCGATTCCCCATGACAAGGCTGTGATCCATGAAGGGGATGCCTACATTCACACATATATATAGTTTTAAAATTTGGGATTTTATTGTACCCTTGACTTACATAATATTATATCCTTTGTAATACATAATACAAATATCCTTTGTAAAAGGATATGAAACTGTCAATGCCTCTTCATAAAAGTTGCCAAGTGGCTTTCTGGGAGTTTTGTTAATCAATGATCTGAGTTGTTAGGGGCTTAATATAAACAGAACTTGGTAATACATTGATTAGATGTATGTGTGTATGAAAGAGAGAGAAAAGTGGGAGAGAAAAGAAAAAGGGATGCTTCTCAGATTTATGACTTGTTCTACTAATGGGCAGATGTGGAGATCAATAAACAAGAATAGAATTCAGTAAAAGGAATAAATTTCATATGCAAAAAACATGGTTTTGAGGTACCCCTTGGGCATCCCAACAGAACCACCAGCCTAGAACTGAACATTAATGTCTGAGCTGGAGATTTGGGTCTGGATTTTATATTAAGCAAGATGAAGAGTGAGATCACCTAGCTAGAGTGTGTAGAATAAGAGGAAGATAAAAGCTGAGTTTCAGCGAATTTGCACTGTCCCAGAGACTTGGCCTTGGACTCTCCAGTCTGGGGGAGCCTGGGATGGGTGGGATATTTCTAGGGCAATCTAGAGTTTCCATCTACTCTGACATTCACTTAAGATGGCTCTGGAGTTCCCTGATTGAGTTATCCATTGGGTTTATCCCTAATCAATTGGCTTATGGGGTCAAAATTGAGGTATAGATTTTGTTTATTTCCTCCATTTTCCCTCTACATGCTCATACATTCTTTGAATTTAGCTTAGATTTTTTCCAGTTAAGATTTTTTAATCATGGTAGGAAAGTATAAGGGAAAATTATGCACTGCAAATCTAGAAATGTTATTGCATTATTGCAAAATTATGCGTAAAATGGAATTTTGGGAGTCCTAACAGTGGAATGTGAAATTCATATTTTGGTACCCAAACTTTTAGAAGTCAAAATGAGTCAGTTTAAAGAAAGAGTTAAGTTTAAAAACAAATTTAATTATTTTTTATGGCTAACATTCCATTGTATATATGTGCCACATCTTCTTTAACCATTCTTCCTTTGATGGGCATTTAGGTTGCTTCCATGTCCTGGCTATTATAAATAGTGCTGCAATGAACATTGGGGTGCATGTATATTTTTGAATTATGATTTTTCTCTAGATATATGCCCAGGAGTGGAATTGCTGGATCATGTGGTAGCTCTGTTTTTCTTTTTTTTAAAAATTAATTTATTTGTTTTAATTGGAGGCTAATTACTTTACAATATTGTAGTGGTTTTTGCCATACATTGACATGAATCAGCCATGGGTGTACACGTGTCCCCATCCTGAACCCCTTCCCGCCTCCCTCCCCATCCCATCCCTCAGGGTTGTCCCAGTGCACTGGCTTTGAGTGCCCTGTTTCATGCATTGAACTTGGACTGGCAATCTATTTCACATATGGTAATATACATGTTTCAATGTTATTCTCTCAAATCATCCCCCACAGAGTCCAAAAGTCTGTTCTTTATATCTGTGACTCTTTTGCTGTCTTGCATATAGGGTCATTGTTACCATCTTTCTAAATTCCATATATATGTATTAATATACTGTACTGGTGTTTTTCTTTCTCACTTACTTCACTCTGTATAATAGGCTCCAGTTTCACCCACCTCTTTAGAACTGGTTCAAATGCATTCTATTTAATAGCTGAGTAATATTCCATCATGTATCTATTTGCTTTTTAAAGAACTTCCACACTGTTCTCCATAGTGGCTTCATAGGGAATTTACATTCCTCCATAGGGAATTTACACTCTCATCAACAGTGTAGGAAAGTATTCTATTCTACACACACTTCCCACCATTTATTGTTTATAGATTTTTTGATGATGGCCATTTTGACCAATGTGAGGTAATAAATCATTGTAGTTTTTAAAACTCTTTATTGAACTTGTTATAATATTTTTTGCTTTATATATATATATATATATATATATATTTTTTTTTTTTTTTTTTTT
>NW_011492847.1:860614-872788 GCF_000754665.1 Bison bison bison | reverse complement strand
GCATGCTGCGATTCATGGGGTCCCAAGGAGTCGGACACAACTGAGCGACTGAACTGAACTGAATGATTAGTAATGTTGAGCATCTTTTCATGTGATTGTTTGCTATTTATATGTCTTCTTTGGAGAAATGTCTACTTAGATCTTGGGCCTATTTTTTTTATTGGATTTTTTTTTGAGCTATTTAAGCTGTATATTTTTGGAGATTAATCCTTTATTGTTTGCTTCTTTTGCAAATATTTTATCCTATTCTGAGGGTTCTCTTTTTGTTTTGTTTATGGTTTCCTTTGCTGTGCAAAATCTTTTAAGTTTAAGTTGGTTCTGTATTTTTTTTCATTACTCTAAGAGGTGGATTGAAAAAGGTCTTGCTGTGATTTACGTTAAAGACAGTTTTACCTATGTTTTCTTCTAAGAGTTTCATAGAATCCAGCCTTACATTTAGGTCTATAATCCATTTTGAGTTTATTTTTGTGTGTGGTGTTAGGGAGTGTTCTAACTTTATTCATTTATGCAGCTGTCCAATTTTCCCAGCGCTACTTATTTAACAGACTACCTTTTCTCCATTGTATATTCTTGCCTCCTTTGTCATAGATTAGGTGACCATAGGTGCATGGGTTTATCTCTGGTCTCTATCCTGTTTCATTGATCTACATTTCTGTGTGTGTGTGTGTGCCAGTACTATACTGTTTTGATTACTGTAACTTCTTAGTTTAGTCTGAAGTCAGGGAGCCTGATTCCTCCAGATCCATTTTTCTTTCTCAAGATTAGTTTGCCTATTCATGGTCTTTCACATTTCCATACACGTTGCTGCTGCTGCTAAATCGCTTCAGTCGTGTCTGACTCTGTGTGACCCCATAGACAGCAGCCCACCAGGCTCCCCCGTCCCTGGGATTCTCCAGGCAAGAACACTGGAGTGGGTTGCCATTTCCTTCTCCAATGCATGAAAGTGAAAAGTGAAAGTGAAGTCGCTCAGTCGTGTCTGACTCTAGCGACCTCATGGACTGCAGCCTACCAGGCTCCTCTGTCCATGGGATTTTCCAGGCAAGAGTACTGGAGTGGGGTGCCATTGCCTTCTCTGTCCATACACGTTACTCAGACATAAAAAAAGAACAAAATAATGCTATTTGCAGCAACATGGATGCACCTAGCAATTGTCATACCAAGTGAAGTCAGACAGAGAAAGAGAAATATAACATGATATTGCTTATATGTGGACTCTTGAAAAAGGTACAAATGAACTTATCTACAAAACAGAAATAGAGTTGCAGATATAGAAAACAAACTTACGGTTACCAGGGAGTGAGTGGGGAGCAACAAAGTGGGGGGGTGGGGTTGACATACACACACTACTCTATATGAAATGGCTATCCCAGTGGCTCGATGGCAAAGAATCCACCTGCAATTCAGCAGCCACAGGAGATGCAGGTTCGGTCCCTGGGTTGGAAAGATTCCCTGGAGGAGGGCATGGCAACGCACTCTGAAGAATCCTACAGACAGAGGATCCTGGCAGGCTAGAGTCTATAGGTTCACAAAGAGTGCTAGGCTCCTGGTATGATGATGAATATGACCAAGGCCAATGCAAGAGTTGGAGTCAGAGGAAGCAGGAGGTCCATCTGAATTGAGACTTCATATACTTGAAAGGCCTCAGAGACAGAGCTACAGTGACAAGAATGCAAGATGGTGATTTTACAACTTTAACTTTTTGTCCCTGTTTGGCACTATCAATTATCTTCTTTCTCCTGCCATTTTGGGCAGAAAGCATAACTATATTATATTATACTTTAACTTACAAAAATCAGAAATTTGTTAAATCAACACTTTAAAATAGGCTACCATTTTTGGAAACCTGTTTCAGGATTTCTTGATGCTTTAATATGCCAGAAACCTCCAAAAATGAGAGAGGCTGTGCCCTGTTGATACCTGAGAGCCCACAGAGAAGACATAGTCTCAATCCTCAAAAAACTTCCAACCTAAGGGGAGACAGAGACACATTAACAGGCTATTTCAGTATTAGGTGAACCTGAAGCTTTCTTAAGCACAGCGTGTGCATCTTTCAAAAAAAAAAAAACAAACCAGTGGCCACAACAACAATGGTTTGGTCAGTAACAGATACTAAATGAAATACTTTAGTTCTCAGGGGAAAAATGCTAAAATTTTTCACTCCATTTACTGTTCAGTTTTCAATTAATTCCCATGTCCCATTCTGCTACTCCTATCATTTTATTTCAATAAAAGTTCAAAATGTATTGAAAAAGTTACTTTACCACTTTTCTTCTAGTTGATGTCATCTTATGAAGTGCAATTATCAGTCATGAGTGTTTTGGGGAAAGACAAATTATTTGGGTGGAAGTACCTCCAAATTAAGAGTCTCTATGACCATCCCAGGTCTCCTCCCTACTACAGGTTATAAACAGACTGGTCACACAACACAATCCTCAATGTCTTTCTTTATACCCACTATAATGTTATATATATGTATATGTATATTTTTTGACTGACATCAACTGCTGGACTCTGTTTGACTGATCCTCAGAGGGAAAAAACCAAAATAGGTGTTTAAAAGATTCAGAAG
Source organism: Bison bison bison (assembly GCF_000754665.1). Classification (NCBI taxonomy): domain Eukaryota; kingdom Metazoa; phylum Chordata; class Mammalia; order Artiodactyla; family Bovidae; genus Bison; species Bison bison. Next base: position 870,219 of record NW_011492847.1, on the reverse strand, counting down.
AAATCAGTGAACATATAAGAAAGTGCTGTCTTTATCAATAAAATTAAGCTCTGGGCTCTAAAGCTTACAAAAGGAAGTACCACATGGTGGCGACTGAGGGAGTCTCACAGTAAACCCATGTGCCCTTACTCTAACTCAGAGATTTTCACTTAGACCTAAACAAAACCTCTCATTTATCACAATCACTATCAGGGTAGCCTGGACATGGGCATTACTTCCCCTTTAATACTGTCTGGCTCAAGGAAGGACAAAATATTACCAGCATAGAGTGTTATGGAATATTTAAAGAAGTCTTTGGTGATAACTTTCTGATGTTCAAGCTGGTTTTAGAGAAGGCAGAGGAACCAGAGATCACAATGCCAACATCCGCTGGATCATGGAAAAAGCAAGAGAGTTCCAGAAAAACATCTATTTCTGCTTTATTGACTATGCCAAAGCCTTTGACTATGTGGATCACAATAAACTGTGGAAAATTCTGAAAGAGATGGGAATACCAGACCACCTGATCTGCCTCTTGAGAAATTTGTATGCAGGTCAGGAGGCAACAGTTAGAACTGGACATGGAACAACAGACTGGTTCCAAATAGGAAAAGGAGTACATCAAGGCTGTATATTGTCACTCTGCTTATTTAACTTCTATGCAAAGTACATCATGAGAAACGCTGGACTGGAAGAAACACAAGCTGGAATCAACATTGCCGGGAGAAATATCAATAACCTCAGATATGCAGATGACACCACCCTTATGGCAGAAAGTGAAGAGGAATTAAAAAGCCTCTTGATGAAAGTGAAAGAGGAGAGTGAAAAAGTTGGCTTAAAGCTCAACATTCAGAAAACAAAGATCATGGCATCTGGTCCCATCACTTCATGGATGTGGACCAGATGGAAACAGTGGAAACAGTGTCAGACTTTATTTTGGGGGGCTCCAAAATCACTGCAGATGGTGATTGCAGCCATGAAATTAAAAGATGCTTACTCCTTGGAAGGAAAGTTATGACCAACCTAGATAGCATATTCAAAAGCAGAGACATTACTTTGCCAACAAAGGTCCGTCTAGTCAAGGCTATGGCTTTTCCTGTGGTCATGTATGGATGTGAGAGTTGGACTGTGAAGAAAGCTGAGTGCTGAAGTATTGATGCTTTTGAACTGTAGTGTTGGAGAAGACTCTTGAGAGTCCCTTGGACTGCAAGGAGATCCAACCAGTCCATTCTGAAGATCAGCCCTGGGATTTCTTTGGAAGGAATGATGCTAAAGCTGAAACTCCAGTACTTTGGCTACCACATGCGAAGAGTTGACTCATTGGAAAAGACTCTGATGCTGGGAGGGATTGGGGGCAAGAGGAGAAGGGGATGACAGAGGATGAGATGGCTGGATGGCATCACTGACTCGATGGACGTGAGTCTCGGTGAACTCTGGGAGTTGGTGATGGACAGGGAGGCCTGGAGTGCTGCGATTCATGGGGTCGAAAAGAGTCAGACACGACTGAGCGACTGATCTGATCTGATCTGATACGTGGTTGGTGAAACATTCCAGAAATGAGCAATGAGAACAAATCCACATACTAACAAAGAAGAGGATTTGATGTGAGTTAAGATCTTAACTCATGGAATCTCATGGACAGAGGAGCCTGGTGGGCTACAGTCCACGGGGTGGCCAAGAGTCAGACAGGACTGAGGACTTCACTTCACTTCTTCAAGAACCTATGTTGTGCATAGTCACTCAGTCGTTTCTGACTCTTTGTGACCCCATGGACTGTAGCCCGCCTGGCTCCTCTGTCCATGGGATTCTCTAGGCAAGAATACCAGTGGGTTGTTATGCCCTCCTCCAGGGAATCTTCCCAACTCAGGGATCAAACCTAGGTCTCCTGCATTACAGGCGGATTCTTTACAGTCTGAACCACCACAGAAGCCCCAAAGTTTACCACAGATACATAATCAGACTGTAGCCCACCAGGCTTCTCTGTCCATGGAATTCTCCAGGCAAGAATACTGCAGTGGGCAGCCAGTCCCTTTTCCAGGAGATCTTACTGCCCCGGGATTGAACCAGGGTCTCCCACATTACAACCAGGTTCCTTACCATCTGAGCCACCAGAAGAACCTATCCCCTAGAAAAAAGAGAACAGGGAGTAGATTATTCCTCAAAGGGCAAGAAGTCAAAGTTTGAATCATCTCTAACACTGGAAATGCTTATCCCAGTTACCAATGTCCCTAGCTGCCTGCCAAATGCAAAAGTAAATCACTTCATGCAGGAAGATAAAGTCATTGTATGCCTCAAATTATTTATAAAAATTTTCACACATAATATCAGCATTCAAGAAAAAATAATTAAGAAATAAGGAAATAAAACAACATGATAAAAAAATCAAGAGAAGCAACAAAGAAATAGAGTTTCCAGACAATGAGATATACTGTAAAGTAACCACTCTTAATGTGTACAAGAAAATTAAAGACAAGAGTGAGAAACTTAGAGAATTTGAAATGGTAACAAAAAGGTAAAAATAACTAAAAATAAATAACAACCAAATTAAGAACTCAATAAATTAAAAGATTAGACACACTTGAGCAGACAATCAGTGAGCTGCAAGATCAGAAGAAAATGTCCATGTGAAAGCAAGGAGAAAAGGCAAGAGATGGAAAATACAGAAGAGGTTAAAAAAAGAAAAAAGAAAAAAACATCGAGAATGCAAATAGAAAGTCTAATATATATGTATTTGGAAACTCAAAAGGAGCCAGCAAATAGAACAGAAGGAATATGAAAAATATTATGCCACATCCCTCTGACATTCTGATGCCTGATGAGAAATCTATGGTCATCTGAATTGTTTTTCCCTTAAGGCAATGGCACCCCACTCCAGTACTCTTGCTTGGAAAATCCCATGGACGGAGGAGCCTGTTAGGCTGCAATCCAAGGGGTCGCTAAGAGTCGGACACGACTGAGCGACTTCACTTTCACTTTTCACTTTCATGCATTGGAGACGGAAATGGCAGCCCACTCCAGTGTTCTTGCCTGGAGAATCCCAGGGATGGGGGAACCTGGTGGGCTGCCGTCTATGGGGTCACACAGAGTCGGACACGACTGAAGTGACTTAGCATAGCATATAAGTTTTTACTTCTTTTCTGGCTGTTTTTAAGAATTTGTCTTTAGGCTTCATAAGTTTAATTATGATGTATCTTGATTTTGACTTCTTTTGACTTACCTGATTGGAGTTTGCTCATCATCTTGAATCCGTATGTTTACACCTCTTATCCAGTTTGAGAAGTTTTCAGCCATTAGTTCTTCAAGTATTGATACTTTTTAGCCTCACTCTTTCTTCTTTCCTTTTGGGTCTCTGCTGACATGAATGTTAAATCTTTTGCTGTAGTCCCCATAGATTGCTAAAGCTCTGTTCTCTCTTTCTTCTTTTTAACTTTTCTTCTTCTCTCTGTTCTTCAAATTGGGTTATTTTTTGATTCTTCCATCTTCCAATTCACTGATTCTTTCCTCTATACTCTTAGTTCTGCTGAACCCATCCATAGAGCTTTCTATTTCAGTTACTGAATTTTTAGTTCTCAAATTTCCATCTGGTTCTTCTTTATATCTTATATTACTTTGCCGAGGCTTTGTCATTTTCTTCATTTATTTCACCCATGTTCATAATTGCTTCTTGAAACATTTTCATCATGGATAAAATGGTCTACTCATTCTTACATCTCTGTCATTTTTTTGTTGGCACCTATTGATTGAAAATAGTTTGAAATCTATTGGTTCTTGCTTAGTAGAATAAGTGATTTTTTCCCCCTTAGGATGAATAACTTTCTAAATTGAAACTTGGATATTTTACAAGTTATAAGACTCTGCATTTTATTTAAACCTTCTGTTTTGACTGTTTGTTTGTTTGTTTAATGACACAGCTCCTGCAAAGGAAAAGGGCACCTTATTACTGCTCAATGGAGGTAGAAGTCCAGGTTCCTCACTTGGCCTCCACAACACCCAAGGAGGAGGTTGATCCTTGTCATTACTGGGCAGGAACGGATGTTCTGGCTCCCTCCATGGTCTTTACTGACAAGGCCATGGGGGTGGCCTCTTACTGCTGAATAATGGTGAGAGTCCTGATGCCCCACAAGGTCTCCTGTAACATCACCCCAGGGAAAGAGCTAGGGGGACTTTGTTACTTCTGGGTGTGAATAAAAATCTGGGCTCCTGTTTGGCCTTCTCTGACACCACCACATCAGAGAAGAGGAATAGGGGTTCCTCATTATGGCCCTGAGACTGCAAACGTTTAGGCTCCTCACTCAGCTTTGCTGCTGTGGGTAGGGATGGGACCATATTCTTTCCTGTGATGTTTTGGCTTCAATAGAGCAGTTTTGTTTGTTTTTCCCTTAAAGTTTTATGTCTTGTGAAGCTGCCCCTTTCTTGGTGCTTCAACTAGGGACAGCAGGGTTTTGTTTAGCAGGCTTTTTTTCCCTTAGGCTCACTGGCACCTCTGATTTGCTGGGTTCTTTGCCTACAAATCTGGGATGTAGAGGCCAAAAGAAAATTCCAGAAACTTAGCAGTGTGTTGTTTCTCAGATTCTGAGATCCCAACTCAGCCTTCTTTTTCTGTTTTTCTTTCAGAGTCTTGGTATGTTTGTTTTTTTACATAAGGTATAGGGTTTGTTTTGTTGTTGTTGTGCTTAATGAGAGAAATAGTGAAAGGCACATCTACTCTCTGGCAGTGGAAGTCTTTCATTCATTATGCTTTCTAAAAACAATGTGTAAGAATATTATTTGCCTTGATTTCTGAGTTTTGATCCCCTCTTAAATTTGGAAATTTAGGCAATCACCTCCTTCACTTCACCCTACTTCCAGTCCTGTTTGGAAGTCATCATAGAGGCTGGAATAATTGAGAAAAACATTAATCCAAAATAATGTAAGAAATGAGACAGAAGTAACACAGAAAAGTAAGACAAATAGAAAACAAATGTTACCATGATAGATTTAATTCCAAATATATTGAAATGACTAAGTAATACACGGGGGTACTCCAACATTAAGAAGTTAAGGAAAAGAGGAAGATCCACAGTGAGACCAGGGAGGGTTCAGTAAGTTCCTTGTTTGCAAGAAAAATTTAAAAATGAGAGCAGCAACACTTGGATCCTAAAGGACCCTTTGACAACATAAACATTTGGGAGTTTCTCCAACTTCCAGGAGAATAGTAACCACTTCCACATCTGCATGCTAATACATTTCATATTGTTGTTATTCCAAGACAGGACCAGAGTTAAACTTGAACACTCAAGATTTAGCAGCCACTTGGGACAATAATGCTGAAAAGAAATTTCTAGACCTGGTGTGTCATCCCCTGCTTAGCCTGCTATCTTCTGGGATTTTTGCCACCTGAGGCTGTTCTGTCTTCTTTCTCAGCTCCACAGGAATGACTGAGTACGCTCCTAGTTTAAAGTTTCCAAGCCAACATTAGAGTTTACTGCAAGAATCAAGGCCATCATCTACAAGCTGAGAAGCAACTAAGTAACTGTTCTCAAGTACATATTATCATCCTGGTTCCAACACATTGCCTGAAGGAAGAAAAGGAGGAAATAACTCTAGGTATCTGTAGCATATGCAAAGTATTAAAGGCCCCTCTGAAAAGTCTGGACTTGTCAGGATCCCTTTTTCAGCTTGCTGTATCTGTGGGCTCATTGGGGATATCCCAGAGTTTTAGTTCATTTCGGTAACCATAAAACAATTTCTCTTTTTTTGGCCGCACCATGCAACTTGTGGGATCTTAGTTCCCAGATCAGATATTGAACCCCAGGGCCAAGCAATGAAAGTGCCAAGACCTAATCACAGGATCACCTGGGAATTTCCAAAGATTTCATTTTTTGACCCATAAGTAGTTTTTAAAAAATTTTAGCAGCTAGCAAATAGAATACAAACTTTATATTGGGGCATAATAATGAAGATCATGTAATTAAAGGTTGCTGTGTACAGGTACTAAAGTTAATATAAGTGCTTCCCATGTATTTTCTCATTTGCTTTTCACAACAACACTATTCTAAAGGTGAGGAAATAGAATATTGATGAAGTTAAACAATTTGCCCAAAGTCACCCTGGTTTGATCCCTGGTTGGAAAGACCCCCTGGAGAAGGGAAGGGCTACCCACTCCAGTATTCTGGCCTGGAGAATTCCATGGACTGTATAATCTGTGGGGTCGCAAAGAGTCGGGCATGACTGAGCGACTTTCACCCCACTATTAAGTTGAACTAAGACTTCAGCCCAGGCTATCTTCAAACCAAAGTCTTAAACACAAGACTATCTCCTTCCCAATGTTGCCTTGAAACAGACACAGGGATATGGTAGCCAGAACTACCTTGATTTTGCCAACTCTCCTTAAGTTTGAACAATCCATTTTCACTCCAGAGAACACCTGATAATTATTAACTGACACAAAGCCTGCACCACAGAGAACTGTGTTTTAACACTAACTTCATTCTTAGGTCTTCAATCTTATTATCCTTGTAGGTACCTGATTACTAAACACTTCTGGAAGAAATCTCAATGTCTGAGAAACTGCTATCATATAAATTCAAGGTCACGAACTTCTACCAGATCCCACTGATGCTACTGTGATATTATGTCCTAGATCCATTTCGAATCTTTCCATTCTGTTCTGTAGTAGGCAGCTTCTAAGATTGCTACCAATGATTATGCCTCCTAGGACAGGCATACCTCATTTTATTGCATTTCCGATAATTAAAAAATAATAATAAGCTTAAGATTTGTGATATGTCAGATGATGATTGGTATTTTTAAAGCAACGAAGTTATTTTTAATTAAGGTGCCTGTGTGCTAAGTCGCTTCAGTCATGTCCACCTCTTTGAGACTCTATGGACTGTAGCCCACCAGGCTCCTCTGTCCATGGGATTCTCCAGGCAAGAATACTGGAGTGGATTGCCATGCCCTCCTCCAGGGGAATCTTCCCGACCTAGGGATCGAACCTGCGTTTCCTGGGGCTCCTGCATCTCAGGGGGGTTTTTCATATATTTTGTCATCTTCCTCTCGGCTGGATTCTTCTCTGTCAGCATTTACGTTAAGATTCTCTCATCCCAAAACACAAAAACTAAAACTGGCTTGACATATCACCCTCTGCAAATAGTCCTTTCTTTCCTCTCTCATTTTTTAATGACAGTTTGATCATTGCCAACTCAATTTATTTTCCTAACTATTCCTTAACCTGCTTATTTATTCCTGTACTCCCCTACCCACCATGAAACGTTCCTAATCTTTACTTAGCTTAAGCATTTTGCAGCATTTGGCACTGCTGATCATACCATCTCTTTGAAACACTGACCTCCTTGATGTCATACTCCTCTGCTTTTCCTTTCTCCAGCTGCCATACTGTCTTTTCAGGTTTTTTCTTTACTGCTAAGCCTATAAACATTGATACTTCTTAGGTATAAAGTCCTTCACCCATGTCCATTCTGACCCTGTAGGCCAAAAGTCCAAATTCAAATGCTTTAAGAAAAAGGCAGGTAAAAAGGAATGACATTCACTGGGTCTAAGACTCTCAAAAGTGGTGGGGGCTGTGGTGAACTGGATAGTCCAAATTCCATGGAGAGATGGCAATCTCTGTTTGGCTTAATCTAGTTGTTTTATAGGAAAGCAGCCATATAGATTGGAATTTCTAAAATGCCTATTTCTAGGTGCAATTTCTTCATCTTAAAAACTCTGTAAATAATAATGATGGTAATAATATTAAAACACCAGGAGTTCAAGTTAATCTACAAACCACTCCACTAGTCCATCATCCCCACAGATTGCCCTAAAACTATCTCATCATTTCCCATGGCTTCAATAGCCATTTTATGCTAAAATTTTCCAGATCTCTAAGGTTAGCTCTCTCCTCCAAGCTCTATACAGATCCAAATGTAAAATGCCTTCCTTGTCTTTTTTTTTTTTGCCTCACCAAGTGGCTCAATTCCCCCACCAGGGACCAGACCCACAGCCCCTTCAGTGAAGAGTGGAGTCCTAACCAATGGAGTGAGCGAGTGGAAGTCACTCAGTTGCAATCAACTTTGCAACCTCATGGACTGTAGCCCCATCAGGCTCCTCTGTCCACGGAATCCTCCAGGCAAGAATACTGGAGTGGGTTGCCATTTCCCCTTCCAGGGTATCTTCCCGACCCAGGGATCAAACCCAGATCTCTTATGTCTCCAGCACTGGCAGTCAGGTTATCACTAGGGCAAGCCCCTAACCACTGCACCACCAGGCAATTCCCTCTGTCAAATTTCTAATCTCATTTGCCACCATGGTTTCATCTAGATTACTAACAATCTCCCAACTAATCTCTACTTCTATTTCATCTCATTTATTCTCCACAGAATTCTCTTTACAAAGTAAAATTTACGATGTCACTCTCTCGCTCAATCTTCAAGACTTCCCTTTGCCATCATGAGAAACTCTATGCCTTTAACACTGTTTACAAGGCCCTTGTGGGTCTGCCCAGCAACATTCCTTCAGTTCCAGAGAGCTTTAGTCTCTCCCATACCTCAGCATGTTATTGACTAAGAACACTCAGACTTCATATATATCACTAGTTTTCCTTGACCTCCAGATTATCTTGTTCTGTCTCATAACACTCAGCAGTCAGCACCAGGAAATTCACTGTTCAGTAATGTCTATTTACTCTATCACACTCAGATCAGGAAGGCAGAAACCACATTTGCCTTGTTCACCACTGGAATTCCTAGTCCCTTAAATAGTGCCTAGGCTTCCCTGGTGGCTCTAAACTCCGGTTCATTCCCTGGGTTGGGAAGATCCCCTGGAAAAGGAAATGGCAACCCACTCCAGTATTCTTGCCTGGAGAGAAATCCATGGAGCAGAGGAACCTGGTGGGCTACAGCCCGTGGGGTCACAAAGAGTTGGACATGACTGAGTGACCAACACTAAAGAGTGCCTAAGACAATGTCGGCTCTTAATAAATATCTGCTGAAATAATCATTACATTTACCCTTGAAAGTGTTAGTCGCTCAGCCGTGTCTGACTCTTTGTGACCCCATGGACTGTAGCCCACCAGGCTCTTCTGTCAATGGGATTCTCCAGGCAAGAATACTGGAGTGGGTTGTCATTTTCTTCTCCAGGGGATCTTCCCAACCCCGGGATCTAATTTGTGTTTCCTGCATTGGCAGGAGGGTCCTTTACCGTCTGAGCCATCAGGGAAGCCCAGATCCCTGGTAGGTCAGCTGGTAAAGAATCCCTCTGCAGTATAGCAGACCCCGGTTCGAATCCTGGATCAGGAAGATCCCCTGGTGAAGGGATAGGCTACCCACTCCAGTATTCTTGGGCTTCCCTGGTGGCTCAGCTGGTAAAGAATCCGCCTGCAATGTGGGTGACCTGGGTTAGATGCCTGGTTGGGAAGATCCCCTGGAGAAGGGAACGGCTACCCACTCTTCTGGCCTGGAGAATTCCATGGACTACAGTCCATGGAGTTCCGAAGAGTGGGACACGACTGAGCGACATTTACCCCTGCAGACAGCTATTTAAACCCTTCCCTAATCCTTAATCCTAATCTCTCTTTTGAGAGAAAAGAATGAGTAAATTTGGACTATCTCATTCTCAAAATGTCATTCCCTGCCCTCCCCCCCCCC
>NW_011492847.1:859623-860021 GCF_000754665.1 Bison bison bison | reverse complement strand
AGGGGTAGGGAGAAGTGCGGGGCGAGTTTCGCCCTGAGAGGGGAGAGCAGAGAAGGAAAGGCTTTTAGGACTGAGAGGAGAGAGGGAGGATCTTGAGCTAGGTAAGGTGGCCAGACTTAGGCCTCGGGAGGAAGGGGACGGGGCGGGGCGTGGTGGGGGAGGAGGGGCAGCGGTATAAAACACACCCGGAACCGGTTGCGAGTTTATTCTGAGGTCCGGCTCGGAAGTGCTCACACCTGGAGTGTGGCGCGGGTGGGTAGAAGGTGGAGCCCCACCCCCGACAAAGCCAGGCTGTAAACCGGCCTAACCCCGCCTCAGCTGCACTCCCTCCTCCCGGTGCGAGCGGCCTAAGCTTCGCGAGCGCCAAATCTCTCGGTTAGCTCCGCCCTGCCATTAGA
>NW_011492847.1:825877-859519 GCF_000754665.1 Bison bison bison | reverse complement strand
GGTCTCCTCCCCTGCCGGACTTGCGCGCCCCGGCGCTCGGAGCCTCCGGCGCTGTGCCCACCCCGCTCCAGCTCGCGTCTCCCGACTCCAATTAGGTCAGGCTCGGAGTCCCGCGGCAGCGGCTCCGGCCCCCAACGCGCGGCGGCCGCCCGGCTCGCCTTTCTTTCTTCCCTCGCCTTCCTCTCCTCTTGCCTCACCCTCCCCCCTTCTTTCACGTTGCTGGGGTTTTGTTTTTTTTTGTTGTTATTTTATGCTTTAGGGGTTTTGTTCCTCAGCCCGAGCTCATGGGTGTACATTATCATGCTCCTCTTTTGTAGAGCAACCGGACGGCCATGGAGGCCGAAGAGACGATGGAATGCCTTCAGGAGTTCCCTGAACATCATAAAATGATCCTGGACCGATTGAATGAACAGCGAGAGCAGGACCGGTTTACTGACATCACCCTTATTGTCGACGGTGAGCAGGGTGGTGGGCTGAGGAGCTAAGTTTGTGCCTTCAGATCTCTTCCCTTCCCCCACCCGCCTTTTTTACTCACCTTCTGTAGACTACCTGTCGAAAGTCTGTGGAGGGTGCGCTCTCGGACCCGAGGACACTTAGCAGTATCCTTTAACGGAGACCATGCTGCAGAAGGCTGGTCACGCTTTCGACGTAATCATGGCATTTTAACTTCTTGCAGCCTTCTCAAGTGTTCTCATTGCACACTTTAGTGCAGGATGAGGGCGTGGGTTAGGGAGGATGTCTCTGAATGTTTGGTTAATAGATTTATGCAGCTAAGCTGCTTTGAGCAGTCACTCACAGGAGTCATTTGCGAAGTGTTGATTCTTTATAGTTTCCCAAATGGTCTTGGAGGTAGAATGTGAGAGACTCCTTTGCAGCACTGGTACCCGCTTTGATAACCCCCAAAATAGAATGGGGTATTTACCAGTCTTGAGAGTTGTCATTACAGTGGAGACAAACACAGCTTAGGTGTCTTTTCTATTTAGTGAAAACAGACTTAAGGCAAGCTAATCTTTGTTATAGGTCTGCTATAAGTTGAGTTTCCTAATATTAGGCATCCTAAAGTGTTTTTCATAGCAAACACACCCAGCTTGGTGCTTATTCTGTGCCTTTTTCTTCTCTTTTACAGTGATATATAACCTTTTGAGTTATGTTTCTGTTTAGCAGTTTCAACTGAATAGGATATGCTTTTGACTTAAAGTGGTACCTCCTGAAATGTTAGATGTCCTTTATAAAACTGACTTAATAAGTAAGGCTTCTGAAGTAAAAATTTGGCTTCATGTCTAATTGAGATTCAAATTTGTCAAGATAGCTGCCCAGAATATAGTTTTTAAAATTATATTAAGAAAGATTGTAGTTTAATTTTTTAACTTGTTTTATTATACTTGATTTTTGTGAATATGATGATTTTGTTTTTTTCTCTAGGACACCATTTTAAGGCCCACAAGGCTGTTTTGGCTGCTTGCAGCAAGTTCTTCTATAAATTCTTTCAAGAGTTTACTCAGGAACCTTTGGTGGAGATAGAAGGTAAATGCTTGTTTTAAATACATTATTTAGCAAACATTATAATTTGATGAAGTTTTTTAGACAGTAATTTAGTAAAATACCATGGGAAACAGGTACGAATGGTTCCTGTTAGGTGACTGGGTAAATTGTTCTTTTGACACCTGAGAATTCTTACTTTTAGTAACGTGCTTGGTAAGATGATCTTCCAGGAAAAACTTAGGTTAAATGGTATTTGTTGGTCTCTTAAACGAGTCTTTTTCATTGCTAAAACCAGTGGTCACTATCTTTTGAAAATGTATTAAAAGTGAATTTCCATCTTATTTAGTGGCCTTATATTTTAGACTAATCAAGATGCTGCGGGTCTCTGTATTAGCGTGACATGCACAGTGTGAAATGGGCTGCTATAATATGGAAAAGGCTAGGAAAGATGAAGTGACATTTAAAAGAAGTTCAAGTGGTTATAGAAGGTCTAGAATGGAAGGGATCATCCACTACATAATGTCCTAAAATAGAAATTGTTATACTGTTTTTTTTTTAAAATAATAGTCCGCCAAGTGCTAGGTGTTACGCTGTGTTGTTTATGTGTGTTTTCTGAGTTTCACAGCTATCCTTTGAAGTAAGTTGTTTTATTTCCAATTTACATATCAGGGAACAGGCTCTAAAAGATTACTTATCTAAGGTTTCCTACTTAGCAAGGGATTCAGTTTATGCTGTTCCCATGCTTTTGTTTTCTGCTATTATAATACCTAGCTCTCTACCCCCAATCCAAAATTGTAGGAAATAAATCAGCTTTCTTACATAAATATGGGGTTCTTGAGTTTTGGTTTTATATCTCTTTCACTATGTATATGTTCTGTTATGAACGGGTTGCCTAGAAACAGTATTCCCTTGGAAAAATTTGGTGCCTAGGGGAGTAAAGAAGAGTTAAAAGATCCTCTTACTTTGATAATGCCAGCTTATCTAGCATTCTAACTGGTATCCATAGATAGATTATCTTTTGATATCTGTGATGGAGAGAGCACAGGCATAACAGAAATCCTCAAAATATACTAAAGTTAGACTCCAGGATCCTATATGGTATTTGTTTCTATTACAAGGCAAAGTTGCATCCAGGTATTCACCTGAGGTATGAGACCCCAGGCAGGTTACTTTACCTCAGTTGCATAGTTGCTGCTTCATCTGAGAAGTGTGATTGTTAGTAGGCTTGTACTAATGATTAATTGAATTAACATGTGCAGAGTGCCTGGTGTAGTGTTTGGTGCATTGCCAAAGTTTACTAAATTGGGGCTATTTATCAAATTTAATACCTGTTAATACCGTGCCAGATCCAGGAAATGAGAAATTGATTAATAAGATAGCCCTTAAGAGAATTTCCAAATTTAATCATGGGTAGGCAACAGGTATAAGAGTGCAAAAAAAAAAAAAAATGTTGCAGGGAATTTTATTGCAGAATGGTATAAGAAGGGAAGAAGAAGGATGAGTGATTTAGTATCTTAGAGAGAGGAAGAATTTCACAGAGGAGGCAACTTCTGGGCAGAATCCTAAGTCAAAAAGTAAGTGGCTAAGGCTAGAATAGGTATTGCTGGTGCAGCGTGGAATACTGACCTACCTGAAGAAGTAGGGTCTTTTGTTCTCAAGAGTAATCACTTTGGAATTATTTCTTATATTTCTGACGTGCTATGTCCATTATAGGTATTTCTCTGATGCTTCAGACGGTAAAGAGTCTGCCTGCAATGCGGGAGACCTGGGTTTGATCTTTGGGTCAGGATCCATTATAGTATAGGGCACACAATCTTCAGTATTTAAACTATAGAAAGTAAGAAGGAAACATATAAAAACATTCTTTGTTTTTATTTATCAGATCCAGGTTTGAAGAATCAATTTGGCTCAGTGTCTTCTTAAGCCTTTAACTTTGAAATTGCTTTACTACTATCTGGCTAGGTCACCTGGCTGTAGAGAAAGCCCTGGGCATGCACTTAGAAAACCTGGGTTGTAGTCTTAGTTTTACTGTTTGTTAGTTGTGTAACACTGAACATCTTCCTTTTTTTCTCTTTTAATTTGCAAAATATGTCAAGTAAATTTGGATGGTGTCATGGGCATTTTGAATATTACATTTTAACACTCTGCGATCGCTTAGAATCTCTGGAAAATGCTTTGGTTTTTGTTAGTGTTACTGATTTGATTGTGGTTTATTTTGTTTTGGCAGTCAACCTGATTAGATTCAAACTGCCTTGTGTGGGCTATGGATCCAATTCCAATTTAGTTCTTAACACCTTTGTTCTGTTCAGGCCCCAGGTGTGCCGACCTGGGTGGTAGTCCACACACAGTCTAATTCTCAGAGCCTTTGCTGTGCTACCTCCCATTATTGTAGCTAGGCAGTATGCTCAAGACTGCATACACAGGCTTAAAGGACTTTTCACCAGCTCCCCCTCCTGATTTTCTCTGTACTTTAGCTCCCCAGAGCTCTCTTTCCTGGTCCTCTGGCTGGAAAACTGGGAATTTAGCCTCTCTGTGGTCTCCTACATTTTCTGTGATAGGATCCATTTCCTGGGTAAAATGGTGAGAGAGGAAAATAACAAGAATTCTCTCCGTCTCTTCAGATGATTGTCTCTTTCCTAGTTCTCAGCCAGAGGAACTTTGTCATAGAGTTTAGGTGCCTGCTTGGTGGCAGCTAGCCACAGTTATGCAGCATTCTAACTGGGGAAGAGCTGAGAGAGGACTAAAAACCAGTTATTTTCCCCACTGCCACACATGCTCCATCTCCTTTCCTGGTTCTCTAGTCTGTCTGCACCTACTACCCAGTTATGGGAGTTTTACTGTCCTCAGGCTGTGCTATAGAGGAGGAAAAATATAAAACAGGAAACTCACTACTCTTCTTTGAGTTCTTTTTCTCTCCCCAGGCTCTTTGCTTCTATTTTTTCTTCAAAGTCCTTTTATATTTGCGTTAGATGTTCTGTCCAGGGTCTTTAGTTGTATCGATGGACAAGATAGGATGGAGTATACTTTCTTCATCGTAGGTAAAACTGGAACTCCTATCTGTAAAATAGTGATAGTTCTCATATTTAGCAGCACATTAGAAACACCAGAGGAGCTTTTGCAAGTACTAATAGCCAGAGTTTTTCTCCAGATCAGTTCACTCTTTGAGGGGTGAAGTCTAAGCATCTGTCTTTCAAAGTTCTCTAGGTCTTTGTCATTCAGAGTGTGGTCTGAGGATGCATGGCATCGCCTGGGAGCTTGTGAGAGCTGTAAACTCTCAGGCTCTACCCTAGTCCTACTGAATCAGAACAGAATCCTCAGATGATTCCTTTGAACAGCAGAGTTAGGGCAGTGTTGCCCTAGGATAAGTCCAGTATGCAGCCAGTGTGGAGAACCACTGCCTTAGGGTTTTGTAAAAGCAAGCATATATAAAGGGAATTTAAATTGTAATCTGTTCTATGAGTATGAACTGTCATAGGTGCAAACTGGGCCAGCTCTCTCTCTGCTTTTTCTGTCTTTGGTGAAGTGAGTTATCTTTGATTAGAACTACATGTTCACCTTTGACTTAAAATTGTTTTTTCAACTGAGAAGCATCCCAGCTAAGCTTTGTGACTTAGATTCACACCATATTACATCTTCAACATACATTGATTTCCTTGTTTGGAACACAACAGCCTTCTCCTAAACCGAGCTTCCAATTTTCCAAATCCATTCTTTACTTGCCCTGAAACCACAGATCCATAAGTACCTAGTTTCTCTCAAACAGCAACTCTGTCTGAAATTTTAGCTCCTAATATCAAGAATGAAACACCCAAGGACATGTTCATTCATCCTATTTGAGTGGGAGTTTTCCACTAGTTGGGGAGTGCCCTCCACCCCTCAATCCTTTGCCTCTTTGTGAATGGGAAAAATGACCCAGGTTAAGGAAGCTGAAACTCCAGTACTTTGGCCACCTCATGTGAAGAGTTGACTCATTGGAAAAGACTCTGATGCTGGGAGGGATTGGGGGCAGGAGGAGAAGGGGACGACAGAGGATGAGATGGCTGGATGGCATCACTGACTCGATGGACGTGAGTCTGAGTGAACTCCGGGAGTTGGTGATGGACAGGGAGGCCTGGCATACTACGATTCATGGGGTTGAAAAGAGTCGGACATGACTGAGCGACTGAACTGGACTGAAGGTGTTTGTATTAACATTTTTCTTAGATACCGTGCTTAAAAAATTGTCTTGTCCTGCACTTATATTATGAAAAGAGTAAGGAATTGAAAAAAATGGGCTGAAATTTGAAAGTTAGCCTACTAGTCCTGATAGAGTATAAAATATTTTTGCAGGGCTGTGCATTACCTACCAACCCTTCACTTACCTGGGCAGGTGTTACAAAGGTGTTGTAAGTTTGGTTCCTGTTAACTAAATAGTCAGGTTTGTGGTTTATTCCTAGGACCAGTGTTGGACTGGCCACGTAAGAAGCACCTTGGTGCTTATAAAAAACAGTTCACTACCCCAGTTGTGATTCTGGAGATGAGGAACCCATGCTTAAGTCACAGGTGACTCTGATTAACCAAGATTGGGAGCTAAATCCACAAATCCTTGAAGGTCAAATGTTTCTTGAAATTACTAACTTAGAATTTCCTAAGGTAATTCACTATGTGTATTCCGCAATACTCCCAGTGGGGCCTGGGGCAATATCCTATAACCAAATAATAATAATCCAATGTATTATTAATAAGCAACATAGCTTATTAAAATTTACTGTAAGTTGGATAAAGATTATAAATGGCCTCATGTTCAGATCAAATTTTGCTGCCACATTTATTGGAAACTTTTGGTTTTAAGAGATATGGGGGACTTTGTAAGTATGAGTAAGAGATTGCAATCCCGTAGTGAGTGAGACCATGGATATTCAGACTCTTCCAAGCAGGAATATTCCTTAGCATCATCCTGTTCAAAAATCTTTATCATGGACTTCGGAGCCAGACAATCTGGGTTTGATTCTAGTTTTATCACTTAATAGCTATGTGACTTTGGCAAGTTACTTAGCTTTTCTGTGCCTCAATTTCTTTAAAATGGGGATTATAATAGTACTTCATAGGGTTGTTATGAAGATTAAGTCAGTTGATAATTTGTAAAGTATTTAGAGGCCTGCCTGATATATATATAGTATATATATATGTACATAGTATGTGTGTTTAATTAAAAACCAAAATTTCATTCCACTTCAGGAAAAATAATACATGTCGTTTATAGGAAAAATTTTTGATTCACTTTTAAATATTTGATCAAAACATCTTAAAAAAAAAAAGGAAGCAAAATCTAGTTGTCTGTTCCTCAGGCTACTCTTGAATAACATGGTCAAAAGACAACCAGGAGAGAGGGACTTACTGGGTGGTCTAGTCCCTAACATTCTGTGCTCCCAATGCAGGGAGCCCAGGTTCAACCTCTGGTTTGGGAACTAGATCCCACATACTGCAATTAAGAGCTTGCGTTCATAATGAAGATTGAAGATCCTGTGTGCCACAATTAAATATTTAAAAAGAAAAAAAGACTGGGAGACCCAAGTAAAATTAATCTTCAGTGAATCCAGTTTATTTTTAGTTGCTTATTTGGTAGCATGTAACTTGGTGAAGTTATATTGTATTCGGTAGTGCTTTTTAGTACTCCTATTGTTGTCAGGCAATTTGAAGATGAGTTTTCTGAGACTCAGAAGTTCTGACCTCCCACATTGCACAAGTCATGAAGAGCCTAGACTAAAACTTGAAAGTTCTGACTTCCTGAGTGGTATTTTTCCTTACACAGATAGAGGATGGTGGATATTCTACCAGCTTTCTTACTGTTGTCTGGAAGGCTACATTCAGGTGTATAAACTGCATTGAAAGAACATAAAAATATTTTTATATTTTTTTGGCTGCGCCACGTGGCTTTTGGGATCATAGTTCCTAGACTAGGGATCTAACAACACATGCCCTTGACAGTAAAATCTTGGGAGTCTTAACCATTGGACTGCCAGAGGACATTCTTGTTTTGTAATTGTGCATATTGTGTGCAGTTTGGTCTTAGGCATTTCTTAGCATAAAAAAGCCTGTAAAAAGTTTTCTCTTTGTTCCTGTCACTAGCTTTTCATATCTCGCATTAGCAGACTGAAACAATACTACATAGCATTGAAGAGCTCAGGGAAGTATAGTATCATTTTGGGCCAAAATCTAAACATAGAACTTGTAAAGAAAGCTAGGAATTATGGAAGCTTAATTCTAAAAATGGCTTTAGCCTTTATTTATACCAAATTTGTGTGCTTTCATTTTAGGAAGCTTTGTGTTAGATACTGTGAGGTGAGTTTAGACAGACATTCTCCTCAAGTAACTTGCAGTCAAGAGTTGTCTATGAATTTTAACTATCAGACTAGGTTTGGAGTTGACCCTGAGGGAAGTATTAAAGAAGGTTCATTAAAGACGTGGCATTAAAATTGGGCCCTCAAGGGTCATAGAATTTATCCAGAAATAAAGTGGTTAAGCATTCAGGAAAGGAGGGTGTTAAAGGCAAGGAAGTGCTTAGAAAGCGAAGGGTTTGTTTGAGAATAAATATATAATGTCGGTTTGATAACATTTTAAAATTTGGAAGGGAAAAATAGTGGTAAGTAGAAAAATAATGTAAAGGACCTTGAAATAAAGGCAGAATGGTACTGAACTTTATTTGCTAAGCTGTGGAAAGCTATTGATGATTTTGGAGCTGAGTTGACACAGAGCTCGCTGGCAAGAGGGGAACTTCTGATGTAATAGTTAGCCCATTTGTGTATTTAAGTGATAGATTTTACTGTTCTGTAAGAGCCTTAGGAAATCTTTGGGAAAGGTCTTAAAGTAGTTTGCTAGTTAGTGTTGAATTTGGCTATGATATTATGCTGTAAATGAGAATTCTACCCAGAAGTTGTCTTCTAAAATGACAAATGCTAATCAGTTTTCAAACACTGAGCTTCTTTTTATTCCCATTACTAAATGCTATAAGATTTGAATCAATGTGAATACATGTTAATGCACATCCTTTTTACAGGTGTTAGTAAAATGGCCTTTCGTCATTTGATTGAGTTCACATATACAGCAAAGTTAATGATACAAGGAGAAGAAGAAGCCAATGATGTATGGAAAGCAGCAGAATTTCTACAGATGCTAGAAGCTATCAAAGCCCTTGAAGTCAGGTAATTATTTCCTTAATGAGGCGCAGATAGTTACTTTCAGTCATGTTCACCCTGACTCTTAGTCAAGAATTTATCATATGTGTCATGTCATAAAGAACTGACAGTTTGAAATCAGGAATATATTTAAGGATCTGTAAAGTTCTTGGAGAAGGAAATGCAACCCACTCCAGTATTCTTGCCTGAGGAATACTATGAACAGAGAAGCCTGGCAGGCTACAGTCCATAGGGTTGCAAAGAGTCTTATATGACTAAAGCGATTTAGCACACTTAAAGTTTTACTGGTTACTGATTGTTCTTTCCCTCACACTTGATTTCTTGTCCTTACAGTAAAAACTGTCCTAATATTAACAAAGGCAGCATCTTTTATTTCTAATTAAATAAGGCATGCTCACGCTCAGTCATGTTTGACTGTGACCCCATGGACTATAGCCCACCAGGCTTCTTTGTCCATGGAATTTTTCAGGCAAGAATATGGAGTGGGTTGCCATTTCTTCCACCAAGGGATCTTCCTGACCCAGGAATTGAACTCATGTCTCTTGCATCTCCTGCATTGGCAGGCAGATTCTTTACCATTGCACCACCTCGGAAGCCCCAGTAAAATAAGGAGGGCTAGGCAATTTTTAAGGAGTTCTCTGGGTTCCTATACACTGTTCTATGGAGGCAAGTTGTTAATTATTTGTACCAAGATTTATTCTAAAAAATGCTTGGCTTACAAAGATTAACATGGTATTGTTTAAAAATAAGTGAGAAAGTTGGTGAAGATACAAGAAATAGGCCAGGTGAGGTGTTAATCATTGAAGTTAGAAATATGGTGGCAAAAATACATGCCATTTGAGTCTGTACTTGCCAGATAGGCTAAATGTAGCTCTGAGTTCTGAAGCATCTAGTATAAAAGAGGCCTTCCTTGGTGGCTCAGCTGGTAAAGAATCTGCCTGCAATGTGGGAGACCTGGGTTCAATCCCTGAGTTGGGAAGATTCCCTTGGAGAAGGGAATGGCTACTCACTTCCAGTATTCTGGCCTGAAGAATTCCATGGACTTGATAGTCCATGGGGTCACAAAGAGTTGGACATGACTGAATCTCAGTTACATTATTTATGGTTATAGGATGAGAACAAATCAATTGCTTAGGAACCATTCGTGGTATTAAAACACAATTTCTCATAGGAAATTATTAGGAAGACATTAAGTGGTATCATGAATAAATACTTCAACATCTTACATAATGAATAGTGGCACTGTAATGAATGAGTAAGAACAAGAGCTCTGGAGACAGGCTGCCTCGAAAATGTGCTAGCTCTGCCACAGTGTGTCCTTAATGAGATTACTCCACCTCCTGTCAGCTGCGCAGTTTCCTCATCTGTCAAATGGGGATAATAAAGGACATTTCTACATAGGATTATTTGTGAGGGCTGAATGAATGAATGTAAAGTGCTTAGCCTGGAGTCTGGCATGTAGTACTCTAAATGTGAATTACTATTGGTGGTAGCTCCTGGCTCTGTTTCATAGGACCCTCGATACAGGTCATTGGTAAAATATGAAGGTGAAATTTGGTAAAAATCAGTTTCACATGGGACAAAATGATTTAGTCTGACTCCCTGATGTGGTTCAGTTAGATGTAATTTAGAATTTAGAAATAATTGAACTGTAATTATCCAAAAATAATTTTTTCCCTAATAAGCTTTTAATTAGTTTGGTGACAGAGTTCAAGATTAGACTTTTCTGATAGGAGCTTGGTGTGTATATGTTCTCTGGTACCTAGCATCTGGCACAGTAAGCATTTATGAATGATTAAAACCAGGCCAGCATTCTTCTGCAGAGAGAGCTAAGATCTGGATGGCAAAAATAAATTAGGTGTGTTGTGGATATGTACCTGATTAGATCATACTGTGTTAAAGTGGAGGTAGATTCGGCAGCATCAGATTTCTGGTTAAATCCTGTTTGAGAACTCTCTGAAAATATGTTCTGTGTGGTCCCTTTGTTGCTTGGGGTAGTGAGTAGCATCTCACTATAGGGAAAGTCCTGAGTAGCAGAACATTGGAACATATTCTCTGACAATGGACAAGGTTGGATTTGGGAGGCATTTAACTGAGTTTATGTGTCTAGTCAAAGGATAAGAATAGCTGGGTACAGCCATTTAGAAACTTTTAGAAGATTATAAGACTGAGGTCCTTACAGTAATTACAGCCATCAGCGCTTGCCAAGATAAATATGTTGGCATGTTAAATTGTTGATGAACCAGTTACACATGCAGTACAGTCTGAAGAGTTCTTCAGGAAGATAGCAGTATTACATATTGGCTGTTTTTCATAGGTTATGTGTATGTCAATGTTATACAATTTAGGAATAAATATTGCATAATTTAGTTGTATTTAAGTCAACCGGTGAAGGCAACTCTCTGTTGAGAAGCTTATTTTATAGCTATTGCTTATTGTATATCTTATTGCAGATAGAGAAAGTGAATAAATGCTCTTCTAGCATTTGCAGTATGCATGTATTTTTGACATACAGTGGTAAACTTTTTGAATGGCACTGGAAAAGAATCTCAGACCTTATTTTGCTGAAATTGCATCATTATTTTTATTTAAAACTGTATGAGAAGGTTCCTGTTACTTGTTAGGAAACATCAGTTGCCTTATAGATGTTTTCTTTCTCAGCCGTTTGAAATATAATTCACATAATACGGTTCACTCGTTTTAATGTAAAGTTTGAAGTTTGTTAATTGTACACCACCACAAACATTCCCATCTCCCTACGTTTTCTTGTGACTTTGCAATCAGCCCTGATCCCCAGCCCCAGGCAACCAATGATCTTGATTTTTATCACTGTGGCTTTATCTTATTTAGAATGTCATATAAATGGCTTCCTATATTGTGTAGTCTTTCATGCTTGACTTTTTTCACTTAGCCTCATGCTTTAGAGGTTTGTCCATGTTGTTGGGGGTTCCTTTTTATTGCTGACTGTTACTCCATTGTATGAATATACCATCTGGGCTTTCCTGGTAGCTCACATGGTAAAAATCTTCCTGCAGTGCAGGAGACCTGGGTTTGATCCCTAGGTTGGGAAGATCCCCCGGAGAAGGGAATGGCAGCCTCCAACCAGTATTCTTGCCTGGAGAATTCCATGGACATAGGAGCCTGGCCAGCTACAGTCCATGGGGTTGCAAAGAGTCAGACATAACTAAGCGACTAACATACACCATCTGTTGATAGACATTTAGGTTTTATTTTCATTTTTTGGCTGTTACAAATGAAATGGCTATGAATATTTGTAGGTCTTTGTATATATGGTTTCATTTCTCTAAGTAAATACCTAGAAGTGGAATAGCTGGGTTGTATGGTGGATGTGTTTAGTTTATTTTTTTTTTTAAGAAACTGCCAAACTGTTTTCCAAAGTGATGAGCCATTTTACATTCCAGCTTGTAGTGTATAAGAGTTCCAACTGCTCCACAGCCTTCCTAATACTTGATATGATCAGACTTTTATTTTAGCCAAGTTGGTAAGTATATAGTGGTTTTAATTTGCATTTCCCTAATGACTAATGATGTTGAGCCTTTTTTCATGTGCTCTTTTGCCATCTGTTTATCTTCTTTGGGGTATCTTTTGCCCATTTTTAAAGTTGGGATATTGTCAAGAACTGTGACAGGTGTGAGATTTTACCCTATTTGCAAGCTAATAAGTTGGCATGCCACAGTTTTATGGATGCTGGCAGAAGACATGAAACTCATGAGTCAGAAAGGACTTTATTTCTTTCACAGCATACAGAACAGCCTGAAGTTCATGTTCATATCAATTTTTCTTGCCTCCATACCCCGAGTCCCATGTGGAATAATGCAGTCACCTTGGTGTGTACTGTGCTCTCGGTGGTTTACATCACACTTGAGAAACTCTGGGCTTTAGGAAACCAGATCTTTTATAACGAGTTGCAAGCAAACCTGCCCAGGTTTTTCCCAAGAGGGGCCATTATCTTTATTATTCTGGACAGTAAATAATTGTCCTCCATTCTGGAGGTAGAAAGGGTCTATTTTGTAAGGTAATTTGCTATATAGACAACTCGGAAGACAGAACAAGACTGGCCATATGTTTGTGTATAAGATATGCAGAAATCTGAGGGATCCATGGAGAATTTTCTTCCACAGTATGGTTTTTCTGCGCTCAGCTTCTGGTGAATTTTCTCATGAGTACGCAACTCCATAACCACTTGGATTAATCTGACCAATAGGGGATTTGGACCAAATCCATTCAGTTTTTCTCACACTGGATTTAATTAAGACAGCTGTTTCAGCAGAACTCCAAGTAGCAGGATATGGCCACCCTGCAGTGCTAAGCTTAACTGTGCACCCACTCCTCTAAGGTCCTTCACTAAGCCAACTGAGTAAATCCCTAGAAAGCCAGGTAGCTTTCTCCTTTAGTTTCTGTATTGGCTTTTCCACTTAGCTGTAAGCATTAATCTGAGTATAGCAAGATGTTTTAGCAATTGCACAGTCTCATTATTGGTCCACAGGGAGGACATCTAGGGCAAGTGTAGCCTCCGTAATAACCTTGGCTAGTGATTTGAGGCCAAAATGAATACCTTCCAGAGCCCAAGTGGTATCATTGATCACATTGTGTTGAGTCAGGCACAAATTTTGTACCACCTTTTTATTTGAGTAGCCTCATTTTGGAGAGATATATGGTCATCTGAGAACTAAATTGAAAAGCCAGTGGTGTTTCCCTAAACATTGGATGGTGTCTTCTTCCCACCGAGAGTTGCGAGGCATTTATAGGGAGGGAAGGAAGTTAGTACCTGACTTCATACAAGAAGTACGGTCCTTGGAACACATAGGTGCTTTTGGAATAAAGTGTTGTTTACAATTTGTTTGTGCTCCCAAAGTGGGATGACCCTCTTCACTTGGCTCACAGGTTGATGTTGTCACGAGCATGGCCTCTCCTTTTCCCAGCTCAGCTTCAATGATTGTGTCTAGGCTTTGTTTTTGGAGAGAATGTCTAAGGGCAGCCAGTTTAATCCGTTCTGTTTATCATGAGCACCTGGATGCCAGCTGAGTGGCAGTCAGGTGCCTCATGAACTGAGCCTCAGCTTTGGTAATGGTAGTGGGCAAACATCTGGGGTTTTTGCATGAGACATACAAGTCTTGGCCATCCCCTGCTCTTTGCAAAATCCTTCCTGGTAAAGTTGAGGTGGTGATTGAGTTGTCAGAGTCCTTGGCGTGAGACGACAGATTAAGGAGTTGCAAGTTGCAGCACTTGAGGAGACCTGAACGAGAGCCTTTTTCTACCTGAGGAAGACTCAGAGTGGTCCTGAAGGACAGAGATCTCTAATGTCCCTTCCTCCCCTGTACCTCCTGGAGTCTACGAGGTTTTCTCTCCAGGTTCCAGGGTGGTGTGGTTCTCCTTCTACCCCCACAAAACCAGTGTGTGCCTTTCTAGTAGCTGTAACTTAACCCCATTTCCAGTTCTCTCCTTCTCTTACCCAGACCTGTCATCTGGAATGGTCAGGGGCAAGGACATTTTATAAAACTTAAGATACCTATTATGTCTTCCACTTTGGGTCATGAGGACCAATCTAAGAACGCTTGGCAAGCAGTATATTCAACCAAGTAGTCATTATGCTTAGGATCTAAGATGATGTCCATTCCATAAGAGAATCCAGATAGCTGAACTGGAACTAAGTTTAAATCTGCTAGGCCCACTTTTAACCAGGCTGACCCCAGGTTGCCATTAGGCAGAAGGAAGAAGATCATGTCTAAGAATGGTAACAGCAGACCCTGAATTTCCACTGAGGTTTATATAACTTCCCACTCCATTTGCCTTGATCGTTTACCCAGGAGGCAGCCAAAAACAGATGGTTCTGGGGATAGTGGGATTTGATGACTAAACTGCCTTACTGGATTTTTGGACGAGGAGGAAGTGAAGGAAGTAGAGTCAGAAAGTTTTTTGAGTCATTGTTTGAGAAAATTCCTGCAGTTCTCTACAACACCAGTATCTGGATGGTAGAAAGCTTGAAAGGTTTAACAATACCTTGACTAACAGCTGATTGAGTAGCATTTGGTGCATCAGTATCAGACTGCACATGGTCCAGAAAGCTAAACATATGACACAGCTTAGTTTCAAATGCCCTATAGTGTGACCAGAACCAGCTGCTCAGACCTGAACAGCAACAGCATACCTTGAAAAAGTGTCAATAGTTGAGAGGCATATAGCCCTGAGATGGGTCAAAAGGTCTAGTGTAGTCAGTCTGCCAGGAACAGTTGGAGACAATGCCCTGTATGATTTGGCCTCATTCACCGTAAGACAGGCCAACTTTTGGCCAGTGTCACAAGTCTGACATGCTGTAGTAACGTCTCCATCAGAAGCATAGGGTCCTTGACTTTCTGCTCAGTCTCTGATGGTGGATGTGTCACCATGTTCATAATAATGTGGGACCTAGGCAACGGTGATGGAAGTCTGGGCAGTGTAGGTTGATAAGCAACTTGATTCCAGTTGGTATCATTAGAGAACAGGCCTTTACCATGAGTATCTAAACTACTTACTCAGATGCTTGGATCAACAGCTCTTTGTCTCCATAGTTTTGACCCTTAAGATGGGTGTCTTTAATCTGCCAAGATTTCCAGGTCTCCCAGGCAGCTTGGCCATTTGCAATAATCCAGGAGTCAGTAAAAATATCTCAAGGTTAATTGTGGAGAGTGTCATCCAGAATGACGAATATAGCCTTGAGTTCTGCCTTCTGAGCAGAGCAACCGTGTCCACTTTTGGTTTTGCAGAGTTGGTGCTGAGACTGAGCATCTGGCAGCCCAGTGAATACCATCAGCCTTCAGCTTAGCTAGGCCACCAGTGAATGAAAAACCCCATTGATGTAGTGGCTTTCTTTGGGCAGCAGGGGTGCTACCACTTTTTCATGTAAAGCCAAGAGTTCAACTGCTTTCTTGAATGTAACTATTTCTTTGTGACCAGTGAGACTTGTTGGGCACCTTTTACCTTGATAGTCATTAAGTTTTAGTTAACACTCCCAAATGGCAATATCAGGCTGCAGAGCCTCAAAGCTGCCATGGATCAGGCATTACTTTTAACAGGAATCAAATAGCACCTAACCCTTTCTTGTCAGAGTAAATGCACCTCATAGCTATGTCAAGGAATTGGCAAGTCCAAAATCCAAGGGCTGTCTTTGGGGAGACAGCCTGCCATTAGCAGAAGCTGTAATCTGCAAAAAGTGTCAGTCTCAGAGACTTAGAGCTCAGAGAGGTCATTAGACTAGGGGGTCCCTGAAGGTAGGGAATGTGCCACAGTTAGATGGAAACTTCCAGTGCAGCCTATTGGTTGGAGGCCCACTTGAAAGGTGCTGCGTTGCAGATTGACTGATGTACAGAAAAAAGTACTGATAGAGTGCCCAGGTGAGGCACATGGTTTCCTTAGTACCTAAAAATCCAGTGAGGTACTGGGCCTCATGTCTGGGGGAAGAGGGAGGAGGTGGAGAAGCTGTTGTTGTTGTTTTTAACTGCTGGAGGGAATTGCATGTTGTGAATCTGCCTATCTAGTCCCAAGAAATTTTACTTGGTGAGCAGTCCTCTGAATTTTCTTGGGATTTATCAGCAGTCTCTGGACTTCCGTGGTGGCTCAGATGGTAAAGAGTCTGCCTGCAATGCAGGAGACCCAGGTTTAATCCCTGGGTTGGGAAGATCCCCTGGAGAAGGAAGTGGCAAGCCACTCCAGTATTCTTCAATGGAGAATCCTATGGACAGAGGAGCCTGGTGGTCTGCAGTCCTTAGGGTCACAAAGAGTTGGACACAACTGAGCGAGTTTCACTTAATCACTTATTAGCAGTCTCTGCTGGTAGAAGTGTCATGACACTATAGTCAGGGCTTTTCAGACTGAGACTTCGGGCTTGCCAGTCAATAGGATATCAGCAATATATACATCAAGAGATAGAGACACTCATGCTAAATCCTGACCCAGCTACTGGTGGCTAATGTTAGGGGAGTTTCTTCCATTATCTCTTCTCTGCATGTGGCTCTTCTCGATTGAGATGGTCCATCTCTGGTACTTATGGGAAAGTAGTAAATGCCTATGCCATACCAATCCCTGCTGTGCATTCAGATGTCAAAGCAATGACAGTATATATTGTGTTGGCCACAATGTTTATTCGAGCTTTTCTGTAACATCAGCCCCACCCAAAGGACAGCCTCCCTTTCCTTCTGTGACCTTGCCCAAACCCCAACATTTGAATGCAAGCACCTCCTCTCTCTGAGGATGAGAGATGGGATGGTGAGTTGGACATCTGTGGAATATAACAGAGCTGTGGCAATTTGTGTCTTTACCATCCTTGAGTTTTCCTCAGCATACTTGGATGTATATAATGTCTTCACTGTTTGCCCTTGAGAGCAAGGAAACTTTGGCTTCAACCATAATTCTCTTTCTCCAAGCAGGTTAAGTCAAGTTGGGGGCAAAGGGAAAAGGTAGAAGGGGAAGTGCTGTGGAGAGAGAAAGTGACTGTGCCAGTCAGCAAGGTACATTTTAGTTTCCAGCAGCACCTGAGCTGTGAGTGGCTCAGCCAGACAAACCTCCAGTGTTTTCATACCCCTCAAAGCCCTGTATCAGGCAGAAAGGTCTTTGTAGACACCATCAATGTCTGTTTGGGGGTTCTCTTGATTCAACAGCCCCATCCACATTGCTTTCCACTTGGGGCCAGGTGGTTTATGCCTCTGAACTGACTCAGACTTGACTTCTGCAGTGATGGCTTTTTCAAAAGAGTATACCTTTCCTTATTCATAGGTGTTTTGTTTCCTGGGGCTGCCATAACAAAGTACCACAACACTGCGTGTCTTAACACAGTTCTGGAGGCTAGAAGTCCTAAATCAAGCTGTTGGTAGGGCCACATTCCCTCAGAAGCCTCTAGAGGAGAATCCTTCCTTCCGTGACTTGACTTTCTCCTTTCTCATAGGTTGGTAGCCCCAGGTGTTCCTTGGTTTGTGACAGCATAACGCCAGTTTCTGCCTCCATCTTCACATTGCCATCTTCCCTCAGTGTTTTCATACGACCTTCTCTTCTTTGGTTCCAATGTCCTTCTTCTTAGGAGGACATAGTGTAGGGCCTGCTCTGATGACCTCAACTTGATTACATCTGCGAAGACATTCTTAAATAAGGTCACGTTCATAGTTATTGGGTCAGGACTTCATCATATCTTTTGAGGGTGCACAGTTCAACTCAGAGCAGTAGACAAGTAAGTAGAGAACCATTTATTGCCCAGTTGACCATACAATTTGGTAAACATGTTTGATGCCAGCTCCAGTAGACTTCCTCAGATTCCATTTGCTCTGTGTGGTCTCCTTCCTGTTCCAGAAAGTCTTGTCTTTTTCAGCATCCTGTTCTTGGTTGCCAATATCTGGCAAGATCTGTGAGGGATCAGAGATGTTACCCTACTTGCAAGCCAGCAAATTATCCTGCCACGATTTCACGGATGCTAATAGAAGATAACAGGACTCGTAGGTCAGAAAAAAGGACTTTATTACTCTATTTGTGCCACTTTTCCCTTCCTCAAGTCCCAGAGGTGACATAAAGTGGCCTGCATGTGGTTGGTTTTCATCACAGGTGAAGAATCCCCAGCTTGGGAAACCAAAGTCTTTTAAAATGGGCTGCAGACAAACCTGCCTGACCTTTGTCCCATAGTAGGGACATTATTATATGGACAGTAAGTAAAGCTGTCTTCTCCAGGGGAGCCACTCTGTATTCCCAGGCTGTTGGCCTTTCTGCAAACACCTTTGAAAAATAGTCCAGAACCAAAGCTGTCTTCACAAGATATGCAGAAACATGAGGGACTCATGGGGAATTATCTCCCAACAGTTGTCTGAAGAGATTGAGTTTATTGAATTGTAAGAATTCTTTTTATATTCTCTATATAAAACCTTTGAAAAATACGTTTACAAATATTTTTCTTCTGGTTTGTGGCTTGCCTTCCTGTTAACTATGTATTTCAAAGGACAAAGTTTTTTTTTTGTTTTTTTTTTTTTGAGGGCATTTTGGAGGGTGATGAAACCCTTTTATTTTTTTAGATTAATTTTATTTTATTTTTAAACTTTACATAATTATTAGTTTTGCCAAGTAAAAACCGTCTTACCAATTTTTACTCAGAGTTTTTGCTTTCTTCATGTTATTTAAGAAATCTTTCAATGTTGCAAAGATTTTTATCCAGTTTTCTTCTAGAAGTGTATAGTTCTTACATTTAAGTCTATGATCCATTTTTAATTTTTTTGTGTATGTTAAGTGAGTAAGGGACAAGGTTTATTCTTCCTATATAGATAGCAGTTGTTCCAACACTACTGTCGTATGTTTTCTCCATTAAATTATCTTGGAACCTTTTTTCAAAAATCAATTGACTATACACATGTAGTCTATTTCTGGACTTTATTTTGCTCCATTAATCTCCATGTCCTTTCGCCAGTCAGATTGTCTAAGTTGTTAGCTTTATAATAAGTCTTGATATCAGCTAGTATAAGTCTTGCAATCTTGTTTTCTGCCTTTCCATACAAGTTTTATGATCAGTTTATCAATTTCTTCCAAAAAGCCCAGTTGGATTGATTGGTCTTAGAGAATTTTTAAACCCCTGTGTTATGTATTTCAGAAACAAAGAAAACTCAGCTCCACTAGAGGAAAATACCACAGGGAAAAGTGAAGCAAAAAAAAGAAAGATTGCAGAAACTTCAAATGTTATCACTGAGTCGTTGCCATCTGCAGAATCTGAACCTGTTGAAATTGAGGTGGAGATTGCTGAAGGCACAATCGAAGTGGAAGATGAAGGCATCGAAACGTTGGAGGAAGTGGCTTCTGCCAAGCAGTCCATAAAGTACATTCAGAGCACAGGTTCCTCTGATGATTCTGCTCTGGCATTGTTGGCAGATATTACCAGCAAGTACCGCCAAGGCGATAGAAAAGGACAGATTAAAGATGAAGACGGCTGTGCATCTGACCCCACAAGCAAACAGGTAGAAGGTATTGAAATTGTGGAACTTCAGCTGTCACATGTGAAGGACTTGTTCCATTGTGAGAAATGTAACCGTTCATTTAAATTGTTTTACCATTTTAAGGAACACATGAAATCACACTCCACTGAGAGTTTCAAGTGTGAAATATGCAATAAAAGGTATCTTCGGGAGAGCGCGTGGAAACAGCACCTCAGTTGTTACCACCTTGAAGAAGGTGGAGTCAGTAAGAAGCAGAGAACTGGGAAAAAAATACACATATGTCAGTACTGTGAGAAGCAGTTTGACCACTTTGGACATTTTAAAGAGCATCTTCGAAAACATACAGGTAAGGAACAAATATTTTATATTAGAAGTTTATTTTTTTCCACACTCATTTCAAGCTGAGTGTCTAAATTCTTTTTTATTAGCGTTATAGAAACCATTTCGTATGTTTCCTAATGTGTAGGCTGAGCACAGTGTTTTTATAATACTGGTTTATTGATATTGATGCTATCAAAGCAAAATCAGTATTAACTTTGAAGTTAATTGTCATTCTTACACCTTGCCAATTTTTGTATTTTTAAAAGATATACATAAACACTGTGGTTATTATTAGATTATTAATTATGAAGTTTTAATTATATGAAACTTCACTGTTAACTGTTTTTACTTTATCTGCCTTATGTTAACACATTACATAGATGAATACATTTACAAACAATCCCAAACACGTTTATACCTTTGCAAACATTTGCTTATCTATTTTGACCTGGCGGATAGGTAGGTAGTATTTGCCCATCTCCGTCATCTCTCCAAGGCAAACATGTCAGGACTGGTGGACAGCCAAGGAGGTGAAAAGAGTAAGGTTTCTGTACTTTAGGTCATGGAGATTTAGAGTACCTGCCTTCAAGGAGTTCAAAGTTTTGTGAAGAGAGACAGGCAGGCACAGTCAGCTAAGTGCTGATAGAGGTAAGCACAGAGTATTACGAGAATGCCTGCTTATGCTGTTATGGTGGAAGACAAGGATGGCTTCCTAGAGGGTTTATCCTGTGATGATTCTCAAAGGAAAAGGAGTTAGCCAGGAGACGAGCCCTCCAGGCAAAAGAAGCTAAGTGTACAGACATGAGAGAAAAGTCACTCATATGGAGTACTTGTTAGCAGGTTATTATGGCTGGAGAATTGGGTCCAATTAGAGGAATGCCAGGAGATGCAGCTGAAGAGTTTTGGGGCTGACTGTATGATATACACTTTGGCATCATGGATCATCTGCCAGTGGTTCAAGGACAGGAGAGAGAAAGTGATGGGAGATGAGGCTAAGATCATGTAGTTATCTTAGATAAATGCTCTAAATGAGTTAGATTTTATCTTGAAGACTGGGTCACTTTTAAGAAATTTAACCCAGGGAGATTTCTGATTAAATTTATGCTTTAGAGACAGAACTGGCAGGATTGGAGTGGGTGGAGCCTACGGGGTCTAGTTAGGAAGTTGTTTGAGTAATCTAAACAAGGATGAGGGGTTGAATAAAGGCAGTGATATGGTAAAGGCTTGAAGGCGTAACATGAAGTAGGCAGAGTCAACAGGGTTTAGTGATTGGTGAGATGTGGAGGTAAAAGAGGGGCTTCCTTGGTGGCTCAGACAGTAAAGAATCTGCCTGCCAATGCAGGAGACTGGGTTCAATCCCCGGGTCGGGAAGATCCCCTGGAGAAGGGAATGGCAATCCTCTCCAGTATTCTTGCCTGGAGAATCCCTTGGACAGAGGAACCTGGTGGGCTGCAGTTCATGGGATCACAAAGAGTTGGACATGACTGAGCAAGTAAGGGGTAAAAGAGAAGGTGACTCCCAGCTTTCTGATATGGGTGGCTTAGTGATCAAAAGTTTATTAAGTTAGAAAAATAAAGAAGGGTAAAATTTGGGGATGAGGGGAGAGAGCAAGATATACTGACAGCTGTACCTGTGGGACACCCAGTGTGAAAGACAACCTAAAGATGACCTGTAACCATGTTTTCAAATGATTGTTGCCTAGTTGTCCAAGGAGGTAGTATGGAATTGTAGGAAAAAATGTGGGTTTGGAAACCAGAGTTAGATTCAGGTTCCAGGTTTTTTTTTGTTTGTTTTGGCCTGACTGTGCAGCTTGTGGGATCTTAGTTCCCTGACCAGGGGTCCCACAATGAAAGCGTGGAGTCCTAAGCACTGGACTGCCAGGGAATTCCCAGGCTCCATTTCTGACATTTGTCAGCCTGATGAACTTGACTGGTCTCTTTATCGTTGGAGCTCTCTCCTTATCTGTGTAAATAAGAAAAATGACACCTACTTTACAGGGTTGTGACAAATAAGAGAAATTGATAAAAGCACTTTGAAGATTGTACTTTTTACACATCTAAAGTATAATTAATCTGTTACTGTTTCTAGACTAAGAAAAAGACAAACAGCATACAGTATGATGTTACACCATTTAATTTATTTTGAAATTTTTTTAATATGTGAAACATTCATGAATGTACTTTTTTTTTTCACTGTGACTGCATGGGATTTCAGTTACAGGCATGCCCTAATTTACTTCATCACTCATGATGATACAGTTTTAGGTTGTTGCTAGTCTTTTGCCATTTATTACAAATGGTGCTGCAGTAAACATACCTGTACATAATTTTTGTGTACATGTTTAAGTAACTTAATTTTTGACAGAGTTGCCAAGTCAGAGGATATGTGCATTTTAAACCTTGGCAAATATTATCAAATTGCCCTTTAAAGAAGTTAACAACAATTTTTATTTGTAGGCTTCATTTTATAGTGAAAAATTATACACTATTAAAACCATTCTAGTTAGCAATATTCCACCATTTGTGGAATTGTAAAAGAGTTTCTATACCAACAGTAATTCTAGGTGATTAGGTCTTTTCTCTCATTAATTTTTTTCATCTTATGAAAATTATATAAAAAATAAGCTATAGTTGTTTTTTCAGGGAAAAAACACAGCTCAGAGTTATTCCTTGACTGTGTCGGGTCCACGTGAGTATGAGGGTCACGTCTGGGACCTGATCACTGAGGCTCCACCTCTGAAATCTTGGTCCTGTTCTCTCCAGGCATCATCCTTTCTTGACTTCTCTCCTGCTTTCCTTCCTTTGGCTGTGGGCTCTACCTCATTTAACCTCATTTAGCCTCTTGTCCTTCGGTAGCCCTTAAACCTCATTTATCGCCCCGTTTCTGACTTCATATTATCCTCATTATATACTTCCTGAGTCACTTTTTCTTGTACTCTAAGCACATTTCTTGGCTTTTGAACCCTACATCCTGGAATTATTGTAGTCATTTACTTCTGCTCCCTGCTGAGAACTTCCTGCAAAAATTCTTATCAGACCTTAAGTTAAGCCTTTTGGTATCTGGTTTATATCTTTCCTTTCCTAATTGCCATTCTAGACCTTCAGTGCAGTACTTGAGCCCCTGTCCACACCCCAACTTAGCTGTGGAGAAACCTGTGTGGTTCCTTCATTGTCTCCTTCTTTTATTACAGAGAAAGATACTTTCCTGTTTTTCAAGGCCAATTCTGAAGCCCACATCTCAGTGTCTCCTCCAAAGCCACGTTTCACCTGTCATTCCTACTACTCTCTCCTGCTCCACTGGTTCCTTCTCCCTTAGCAAATAAGTAATGATTCTTTTCTGGCTGAAAGAACCTCTTCTGACCTGTCCCCATTGAGCCACTTCTCCTCTTTACTTCCAAGCCTTCTTGAAAGAGTTTCTGTACTGACTGTTTTCATTGACTTGCCTCACTCACTCTCCCTTACCCCCCACTGTAGTGTGGCTCTGGATTGCCCCATACCACTCAGTGTTCCTGCTAGCATACCCGAATCCCCTGTTGTCACCCTACCTGTTGTTTGTGTTTGGTTCAGCACGGTTTACTACCTCATCTTCCTGAAATTTCTTCCTTAATTTTCCTTAGTGTTCTTCTGTCTACCAGATTTTGCCACTTTGCTCTGAGTTCCTCAAACTCACCAGACTCAAAACTGATTTATAATCTTTCCCAGCATACCCTACTCCACACCTCGTTAAACATCTCTGTTCTTTATTCTGGTTGGTGTTCTAAACCAGCGATCTGGGAGTCAGTATGATACCTCCCGTCTTACTCCTCACCTGCCATACTGTTTTACACCTCTGTGCCGCCTCCTGGAATAAACTTTCTTTCCTGAACTTCTGTTTGTCCATTTTAGGCAGAATTCATCACTCCTCTGTGCTGCTACAGCCCATTGCTCATTGCCCTCTTCTCTGTACCAGGCTTTCTATGATATATTGCATTTGTTTATGTCCATGTATTTCCACCTTCCTGAGATACCCTGGCCTATGATATGAAACTTTTAAAAATAATGACAATTTATCTTCATTACCTAGCACATGGCTTGGCAATACAATAAGTGCTCAGAAATTGCTGTGGAATGGAGAGGGCTGCATGTCCCTGAAAAGGAATTTCACTTTGATTTTTATCTAAGGGAAAATAGACAGTTTTTTAAGAAATGCAAAGGCATGGAACAACATTTAGATCCAAATTTTTATTTCTTTGCCAGAGCACAGTTATAAGAATCATTAAAAACTTGTATTTCCACCTCTTAGAATAGTCTTTTAGATGTGGTGGAAACATCCAAGTTATAAGTTCTGCTCCTCCATTCAAGACAGTTCTATCAGAATTACCCAAAAAGAAAAAGACGTTTTGCATTTTGTTTTTCTTGATTTGTCAATATTTTTTTGTATTCTAACAGGTGAAAAACCTTTTGAATGTCCAAATTGTCATGAACGATTTGCTAGAAATAGTACCCTCAAATGTCACTTGACTGCATGCCAGACTGGAGTGGGAGCAAAAAAGGGGAGAAAGAAGCTTTATGAATGTCAGGTACGTGTGGATGTGGTGTACTCTATTCTGAGCAAAGAAGTCTATGTTTGAAATTGTTAGAAGTGACAAGTAACAAGCCTAGACCAAAAGTATGGCGCTGACAGTTCAGAAAGAGATTAAAGAACATAATTGTCTTGCTTTTATAAGGGAAACTGTTGTTTTTACCCAATCCTAGATGATACCAATGTTATTAACATTATGTCCTAAGTAACAAGTAGTGTCAAACTATGGTTATTCTTAACCATAGAGCAGTCATTGGGATTCTGGAGTGGTGAAAGAGGCAGACCAGCTGTAATGGGCTCTTCTTCCTTGGTTAGTGTTTTTATTCCAAATGGTGAGATTGTTCTTAATGTTGATATTATATAAGAAAGTATAATAGTGTTACTTTTATATTCCTAGAATTTATGACATTTAAACAATGAAGGAAATATTAAAACGTGTCCCAAAAAGGATTTACGTTTTTAGCTACAACAGCTAAAAGGTCAAATAAACAAAAGATTTATGAACTCCCTTAGACTATATTACAGATGTTATATTTATGACATATTCAGAAAAATCTGCAACTTTTTCCTTACACAGATTAAATGCATCCTGTATTTCTTTCAGTTTGAATGTAAGTGTTAACTATTTGGTTGTTTCAGGTCTGTAATAGTGTGTTTAACAGCTGGGACCAGTTCAAAGATCACCTGGTGATACACACTGGAGATAAACCCAACCATTGTACTCTGTGTGACTTGTGGTTTATGCAAGGAAATGAATTAAGGAGGCATCTCAGTGATACTCATAATATTTCAGAGCGCCTGGTAACTGAAGAAGTTCTTTCAGTAGAAACACGTGTGCAAACTGAACCTGTGACGTCAATGACTATTATAGAACAAGTTGGGAAGGTACATGTGTTACCACTGCTCCAGGTTCAGGTGGATTCAGCACAAGTGACTGTGGAACAGGTCCATCCAGATCTGCTCCAAGACAGCCAAGTGCACGAGTCACACGTGAGTGAGCTTCCAGAGCAGGTCCAGGTAAGTTATCTAGAAGTGGGGCGAATTCAGACTGAAGAAGGTACTGAAGTCCATGTAGAGGAGCTGCATGTTGAACGGGTAAATCAGATGCCAGTGGAAGTACAAACTGAGCTTCTAGAAGCAGACTTGGAGCAAGTGACCCCTGAAATCATGAACCAAGAGGAGAGAGAGCCTACCCAAGCAGATGCTGCCGAGGCTGCTATAGAAGAACACGAAGATGCTGAGGATTTAGAGACCAAATCAACAGTGGATTCCCAAGCTGAAAAGGCAGGAAATGAGAACAGAACACCTATGCCAGTTTTAGAATGAAATAACAAATGCATATATTTTTAAATTTATGTGTTGGGTTTTTGAACTGATGATGGGCAGTGTGACTGTCCTTATGCTAACAGACATGGGGACCAAAGTTAAACTCTTTTCTGTTGTGCTGAACTGTTTCTATGGAAACAGACTGATTTCCCCCCACTTTGCCACAGAGGAGGGATCTTTCCCATAAGTGAATGGGAAGCTTTGAGAAGTATATTTCTGGAAAACTTAAATGGGTTATATTCTTATTATATAGTTGGGTACGAATGTATATTTTCATTGTGGTAAAAGTTCTTACTCTCTTTCCCTGGTCATGTCCTTCCTCAAGTTTTTTTTTTCCCCCGCCATGTTGTAAAATCAAACGTAAAATCATTAGAATACAAGTTGATGTATTCTGATGCATGTTAGAAAATTTGAATATATAGGAAACAAGACTGCATGAAGAAAAGTGCATTGTTACTGTGCAGTTAAATTTTGGCTTCTGGCTTCCTTTAGTTCGAACAACATTCTTGTCTGCCCTGATTGATGGTCATAGACGTCAGCTCTGCAACAGAAACAGAGTGGTGGTGGCAAATTGCTAGAATGTTTAAAAACACACACACCCATGTGCCTTTTCAAAACCAACTGAACTTCTATAAAGCATCTCTCGTTCTTCTAAAATTTGTGTTGTAGGCAGTGTAGGTGATGCTGTAGTACTTTATATATTTTTTCTTATAATGACAGCTACCAATTCTTTTTCACTTAGGTTGAGAAATTTCATTTAATGGCAGCTGAAGGGCCATTTTCAATTGGGAAAATTCATTTATATCTGTGGTAAACTTTATTTTGATGAAAAGTTGCACTAGTATTTTACCACCAGATGAAAACAAGATGAGCATCATTTAAAAATTAGTGTATTTAAAATAAAGTACAGAGAAAAACATGTATATAATATATCAGGCTTTGTTTTGAATGAATCTTTTCCCCCAATCCTTAATGTAAAGATCTTGTGCTATAACTTTTAAAGCCATACAAATAAGAGTGCTAAACTGTGGACTTTAAAGTAGGTGTGTAAATATTTTTAATCAGTATTACTTGGAAAATAAAATATAACAACAGAAAATAAACCAATATGCTATTTTCTTTACCTGTTAAATATTGGGAGATATTTACATTTTTAAAGTAAACTTTAAAATTATGTGTTTATGACTCTCTTTTTTTCAATTTAACCAGTGTTTAATTTGGTTTGCGATCAGAGGTGTCTTCTCATCTGTACTAATATGACTGATACATGAATTGAGATGTAACATTCGCAGTATATATCTCCAATCCTCAAAAGTCACAAAAGAAAGTAAGAAGAGGTTGATATTTGCTATTTTACATGGTGGGACACAGTAACCAGTGGAATTTTAGTAGAGCCTATTTTAATTTTCTCCACTTACTAGTGTGTTAAATTTAAAAGGTCAATTCCATGTAACATTTTGGTAACCCTGATGTTAAATGGTTATCACATTTATGAAGTATACTGAAGAAAATGGCTTTCCATGACTGGATAAGTCATGGATTTAGAGATAAGAGGAATTCGGAGACTGTCTTTATTTTAAATTGAAGTGTATGAACATTTCTAAATCTGTTCTCTTTGATGGTTGGGTATATGCCACAAAGCATATACAGTCCATGGGGTCTCTCTGTGACCATGGACTGTAGCTTACCAGGCTCCTCGGTCCATGGGGTTTTGCAGGCAATAGTCCTGGAGTGGATTGCCATTTCCTTCTCCAGGGGATCTTCCCAACCCAGGGATCAAACCTGGGTCTTCTGCATTGTAGACAGACGCTTTACTGTCTGAGCCACCAGGGAAGTCTTTATATAGACGTAATTTTTTTCTTTGAAGTTGGAAAATACTGATGATAGAATTAACTGAAATTTTTAGTTTGCCTTAAGATGTCCATGTTCCTGAGTTAGAGTTTTAAAAATGTTTAAATTCCTGACAGTGGTCTCAAGTATATAAATTACTAGTTAGTATCTAGTGAATTCTGAATG
Source organism: Bison bison bison (assembly GCF_000754665.1). Taxonomy (NCBI): domain Eukaryota; kingdom Metazoa; phylum Chordata; class Mammalia; order Artiodactyla; family Bovidae; genus Bison; species Bison bison. Next base: position 831,684 of record NW_011492847.1, on the reverse strand, counting down.
CTGAAAATAACTCATGCTATGCCCTTAAGCCAAGGTATGAAACAAGGTTTATTTTTAAACATAATTTTTCAAGAGCCCTGACTGCAATGTAGAGATCAGGGACAAAGGCACAGCAAAGCATTAAAATTATCATTTGAGTTTTCAGATTTGGCAAGGCCTTTCAAAGCAGGTTTGAGGGACAGATATAGTTCATTTACTTTTCCCAAAAGGTTTGAAGGCTATGTGTGCTCCAAATGCCAGTAAATTAGATTATCAGAGAAGACAAGGAAAGATACCCGCTGGTAGTAAACCTTGCAGTTCCTAAAGCATTTTTCATGTTATTGTTTAGTCACTAACTCATGTTCTTTTTGCATGACTCTTGCAACCTCATGGACTTTGTCTGTCCACCAGGCTTCTTTGTCCATGGGATTTCCCAGGCAAGAATACTGGAGTGGGTTGGCGTGTCCTTCTCCAGGGGAATCTTCCTGACCCAGGGATTGAACCCAAGTCTCCTGCATTGGCAGGTGGATTCTCTACCATTGAGCCACCAGGGAACGATAATGTATATTAAAGTACTGAACTGGATATTTTGTTCTTGCTTTACTCCTACTGGAGTTTTTAGCTAGGTCTACAGCATGACAGCTGGGTAGTACTGCCAGACGTTGGTCACCCACAGGAATCCCAGGAGCACTGGAAAATGATAGGAGAGCCTCTCCTGTCTACCCCACACTGTTCAACAGCAGTTCTTTGATTCCTAAACAGCAACTGGCTGTCCTTCAATTCTGACAGTACCTGGAATTAACCTAGATTCCAGAAAGTGAGAAGGGAGATCAAACTAGTCAATCCTAAAGGAAATCAACCCTGAATATTTATTGGAATGACTGTTGCTGAAGCTGAAGCTCCAGTACTTTGGCCACCTGATGAGAAAAGCTGACTCATTGGGAAAGACCCTGATGCTGGGAAAGATTGAAGGCTGAAGGAGAAGGGGATAGCAGAGAATGAGATGGCTAGATAGCATTACCAGCTCAATGAACATGAATTTGAGACTTCAGGAGATAGTGGAGGACAGAGGGGCCTGGCATGCTGCAGTCCATGGGGTCACAGAGTCGGACACAACTTAGCAACTGAACATCCACGATACTGCCCCCACTTCAGACACCAGCCAAAAATAGAGTCCCCAGGGTACCCACACTTCTGCCTGGTTAACTACAAATTAGTTGTTTCCACTCCCGCCCAGGTTAAATAATTCAGTGGAATGATCCGGAACTCAGGAAAGCACTATGGAGTGTAGTTTATTATAAAGGATACAAACCAGGAAGAGACAGATCCATAGGGCAAAGGGGTGAGGTGGGGGGCAGGGGTGCACAGCACATCCCTGTCCTAGCCTGGTGCTCCACCCTCCCAGCACATGGATGTGTTTCCCTGGATGCTCCCTTAACCTTGTTTACTTACTTCCCTTGGGGGTGGGGCTGATAGGTCTAGCCCTCTAATCAATATGGTTGAGGACTAGTGACTGGAGCTAAGAGTCACTGCATTATATAAACTCAGGTAGAGGCTTGTCAGGAATAACAAAAGATACCACTCAGGAAATTGCAAGGGTTTTAAGATCTCATTGCCAGGAACCAGATACTTATTTTTTTATTATACCACATGTATCATCTGGGGTTCAAAGGGAAACTAACTGCACCCCAATGTCAAATTTAAAACCTAGAAATCTTTTGAACAGGTACAAAAACAAGGATCTTAACAGTCCTACCATTAAAAATAGGCTGCAATCCTCTTCCTAATATTGAAAGTAGAAATACTTTAATGGAAAGGTAAGTGCTTCTGATCCTACTACATTAAATTTTGAAGTAATATTTCAATATTTAAAAAGTCTATGAGAATCTTCTAGGCTACTTACCCACTTTGTACTTTGATTAAGTGAACAGCATTGACTGTGGCCTGAATGTGATAAATGTCCACTGGTAAATCAAGTGGATTTTAATGCACATCAACATTTGTTACTGTTTTAAACGATCAGATGGTCATGACAGTATTCACCTGGAAACAGTTTTATAACCGTCATGTAAAATTACAAGTAAATGACCTTCAAAGTTTAGCCTGATTTTGCTGGAGATAGCAGCTTTGAATTTAACACTGAACTTTGTTACATCAGGAGAGGGAAACCTAAGCTGAATGTTAACTACTCCATGTTCTATAAATGTTACTTCCTTAATTCTGTAGACATGATATGTAGGAAGGCAGCATGTGAATTCATAATTGTTTTCTTAACTTTCCCACCTAATATGACACTAAATATGATGTAATTATACAACTGAAGTGATGCCCACCTTGATACTTGTACCAAAGTACAGCCTAGGAGAGGAACCTTGTAACATGATAGCATCATTTATGAATCACTTATGCCAAGCACTTTAATCATCTGAATGACCTCCTGAAATAATTACATTATTAGCTGTCATTTTGCAAATAGAGGAAACTAAGACAAGGAGATGAGAAATAGCTGGTGGAAAGTGAAGCCAGTATTTGAAACCAGAGAGCTTGACTTCACAGACTACAGTCACCTCTGTATGAGATCTTTGTGGCTGACAGTGTTGGCTTACACAGAGCATAAGCAAAACAGCCGTTTTCCTTCTGGAATTTACATCAGCCCTTGATGAGTTTGGTGTAGGGGGGAACAGGAGATCAGAAAAGATGGCAAGAGATTAACAGCAAATTGCCTTCTGATAGCTCCTTGCTGTCTCCTTGCCTAGAGACGGCACTGCCTAGGCAATGGTTCAACAACAGCATGCAACAGCATTTTGTTAATAATTCAATTGGTCTGGGTTAGTATTGCTGCTGCTGCTGGGTCCCTTCAATCGTGTCCAACTCTGTGCGACCCCATAGATGGCAGCCCACCAGACTCCGCTGTCCCTGGGATTCTCCAGGCAAGAACACGAGTGGGTTGCCATTTCCTTCTCCAATGCATGAAAGTGAAAAGACAAAGTGAAGTCGCTCAGTGTGTCTGACTCTTCACGACCCCATGGATTGCAGCCTACCAGGCTCCTCTGTCCATGGGATTTTCCAGGCAAGAGTACTGGAGTGGGGTGCCATTGCCTTCTCCCTGGGTTAGTATTAGGACCTGAGAATTTGCATTCCTAACATTCCCAGGTAATATACTGATACACCTGGAGAATGGCTGACATAGAGTACTTAAGGGAAGCACAGATGACTAGCCAGTGGTGTGAACATTTTGAGGGTCTCTCTTTTTTTTTTTTTATAGGTAGTAGGTGCTACTTTCAAAATATCTTGTTATTTATTGTCCATGTTGACTATTCATGTAATGCACTGGACAAAGACAATGGTCTTGTTTTTTCATATTAATCAAGAACATTCTACTTATTCTCAGTAATAAATTGCTTTTATGTTTCTGAAATGAAAATGCCTCAAAGACATGATCTGTTAGAGAATAATAAAAACTGGGAATTCAGAATAATTGAATACTTTTGCTTCCACTGGGTAACTCAAATACACTTTAGAGACCAAACGATGGCTAATATCTGCTGAGGAGCAAATGTCAGTGTATGAACTCACCTAAAGGAAGAGCTGATCATTAACTCTGTTGCCTGGTAGACCACTTTATCAGAGGTGTATTAGAGCAGTAACTGTGTCCTGTGAAATAATAGTTATCTGTTAGATACAGCTATGAAACATTATGGAGGGAATAATAGATTCAGAACCCTAGTCCAGTTGAAATGGTGCTTATTAAAAACTAAAGGTAAAAATCAAAAGTAACTATTTGATTCTTAAAACTTTTCATGAGATAATTTTGGCAAAGGATCAATGGGCCCAGAGCCTTCATCTGTTCGTTGTTCAACTGTAGATCATACCCAAGTGCTGATTATTAAGACAATATCACACTTATTGCTATACTTGGGCTTCCCCGGTGGCTCAGACAGTAAAGAATCCCCCTGCAATGCAGGAGACCTGAGTTCGATTCCTAGGTTGGGAAGATCCCCTGGAGAAGGGCAAGGCAACCGACTCCAATATTCTTGCCTGGAGAATGTCAATGGACAGAGGAGCCATGGGGTTGCTGCAGTCCATGGGGTTCCAAAGAGTCGGACATGACTGAGTGACTAAGCACCACACAGCACATTGCTATACTTAGCTACATATTCAAGAAAAGTTTGGAGTACAGTTGCTATTAATATTATAGTGGGAATCTCAGGTAATAAATTTAATAATGAAAATTACTTTTATAATGAAAATGTCTCGAGGTTACAATTTGGGTTTTTTTCTTTTTACCCCCTCTATTCATTGTACCTTACCTTTAGGAAGAAAGCTAAGTATTGAACACTAATGACTAAATGATGAGGCAGGAATGTCTGAAGTGAATTAAAGTACCCAGAATATCAACAGAATTTAAGCTGACTTGTTAGAGGAAGTAGTGGCACTTCACCAAGTCACTGAAATGTACAACCTTTTTTTCTATTTTGTTGTTTTTGTTGTTAAATTATACTTGCTCAACAAAAAGATTCGTGTATTTTAGAAAAATAAGAAAGTTAAAAGCCACTCCAAGACTCATTTGTTGTTTACTCAGTTGTGTCCTATTCTTTTCGACCCCATGGACTGCAGCATGCCAGGCTTCCCTGTCCTTCACCATATCCTGTAGCTTGCTCAAACTCATGTCCATTGAGTCAGTGATGCCATCCAACCATCTCATCCTCTGTCATTCCCTTCTCCTCCTGCTTTCAATCTTTCCCAGCATCAGGGTATTTTCTAATGAGTCAGCTCTTCGCATCAGGTGGCCAAAGTACTGCAGCTTCAGCTTCAGTATTAGTCCTTCCAGTGAATATTCAGGATTTGTTTCCTTTAGGATTGACTGGTTTGATCTTGTAGTCCAAGGGACTCTCAAGAGTCTTCTCCAACACCACAGTTCAAAGCTCATTAATCAGAAATAATTACTGCTAATATTACATAAATATCTCTCCATACACATACACATGAGAGAAAACTTTTAAAAACAATTACCATACTAGTCTTAGTTCTTTTGGTTTAACATTGCTTGAAATTAATAGAAATAAGGGGAACAGAATACATGGGTAAACCTCAAATAAATGTTTCTTTCCTACTGGTTCTTTAAAAGTGCCTATAAAATTAAGGAAAAAGATTTTAATAAATCCTAATTGTTGTGATTCAATTTGGTGTTCTAATTATACTTGCATTGTCAAGGCTTGTGAGGTTAGTGTGCCGATTAAACGGCTGACTAATTGGAGTACAAGAGAGAATCTGTGAAATAGATAGATCTGAAGAAACTAACCAGAATGTGAAAAAACGTAAATAGAAGATAAAAATCTGGAAAATACAAGAAAGACATGAGATAAAATGAGAAGGTCTGACACATAATGTTCAACTGGAATTTCTTAAAGATAAACATGGGACAGGGATCATAGTCAAAGAGATATTGTCTGAGAATGTTTCTGAATTGTCTCGAAGACTTGAAGTCTCAGATTGAGGTAGCATTTAGAATCTAAACAGCATAAATAAATTTTCCTGAAACAGGATATGCCTCTTGAGTTATAGATTCAGTTCAGTTCAGTTTAGTCGCTCAGTTGTGTCTGACTCTTCGAAACCCCATGAATCGCAGCACTCCAGGCCTCCCTGTCCATCACCAACTCCCGGAGTTCACTCAGACTCACGTCCATCGAGTCAGTGATGCCATCCAGCCATCTCATCCTCTGTCATCCCCTTCTCCTCCTGTCCCCAATCCCTCCCAGCATCAGAGTCTTTTCCAATGAGTCAACTCTTCACATGAGGTGGCCAAAGTACTGGAGTTTCAGCTTTAG
>NW_011492847.1:822630-825777 GCF_000754665.1 Bison bison bison | reverse complement strand
CAGCACTCCAGGCCTCCCTGTCCATCACCAACTCCCGGAGTTCACTCAGACTCACGTCCATCGAGTCAGTGATGCCATCCAGCCATCTCATCCTCTGTCATCCCCTTCTCCTCCTGTCCCCAATCCCTCCCAGCATCAGAGTCTTTTCCAATGAGTCAACTCTTCACATGAGGTGGCCAAAGTACTGGAGTTTCAGCTTTAGCATCATTCCTTCCAAAGAAATCCCAGGGCTGATCTCCTTCAGAATAGATTGGTTGGATCTCCCTGCAGTCCAAGGGACTCTCAAGAGTCTTCTCCAACACCCCAACTCTGCAGCAATACAGTCTTAAAAACTTTTGCTCTGTGTCCTCTCCCTGACATTTGTCAAATATCCCTCCCATATCCTTCCAAATATCCCTCCCAAATATCCCTCCCTTCCACTAGCCAAAAGTCTGAGGAAGAAAAGCAGAAGTAGGAAAACCTCATGAATAGCCTAGGTTCACATTCAATAGAGATGTTCTGTATCAGGTAACTTAAAATTAGAGTAGAATGTGCCTATATTCCCTAGAACAGCACTAAAGGTGGGAAGATATGTCAGAACTTGAAATAATAATGCTACCACTTATTAAGCATTTATTGAGGGGGTTCTGACATTTGGGCCCCAACTACTTAGAGACTGTGATGAAAGGAGTAGACAAATACACTGTTGATGAGGGAGCTTCCTGCCAATCATCCAAGCCCCTGGGACTCCAGGTTAAGAAAACCTAGTTCATTGTCTACCAGAAACTTTGTCTCATTAATTTTCACAACTCCCCGATTACAGATGAGAGAACAGATGAAGGTACATAAAACCAGAGTGTCATGTAATTAGTAAGGAACAGAGCTAAGAGGCAGGGTGTAGCTTTATGAGTCAAAACTCTAAACTTTTAGCCACTGCCGGTACTTCTTAAAGTATATAACAAGGACCTCCTGTTTTAGAGTCAGTTCTTCTATTAATAATTAGTTGTTTTTAAGAATGTACTTGGCTACTGCTAACGCAAGGGAGTTGTTTTAATACACTAAAGGAGTTTAGTTTAATACACTAAATTTTAATGAGCTCTCCAATAACCTGAAACTATATTGTCTTTATAGTTTTTACAGTTTCATCAATTCTTTTGGAAAATAATATTTTTCTGACATTAAAATTTTTTTCTGACATATACTCCCATTGTAGAAAATGCAAACAACACTGGAAAGTATTAACATTGTTTAGATCACCTGAGGTTCCTCAAGACAATGAAAAAGTATTTCTAATGTCTGGTATATTTCCTTCCAGTTACACATATCACAAATTTGTATCATTCTGTTTTGTAACTTTTGCTTTCACTTAACATGTTGAAAGTATTTCCCCATACTGTTCAAAACAAAAATGTTAACTTTTCTATATACTGTTACATTGTAATTAGCCTATTGTTGAATGACCCTGTCTAGGAGAAAAACATTTTTTTCAAGTGAAGGAAATTCAGTGTGAGGTCAGTCCTGTATGGCTGAGTATCCCAGGACCCCCAAGGGAAAGGAAGGCATGAAGGAAGAGTTTATATTTTGAAATGGAGCAGGCCCTAGGAGTCTGTCTGCAAGAGGAATGCAGGTGACTCCTGGAAAAAAGTCTGGCTACTGGACTTTAGAAGTGGTTTCTGAAGCTGAGTTTTAAGTTTTCCTTTTCTACGGTAGCCTAAAGTTTTCGGTAACCTCTTAATTCTCTAGAATCCAGGATTGGCTTTGCCAAGCGTTGCTTTACAGGGGCACGATGGGATGACCTATGTCAGAATATGTGTCACCTGGGAAGTTGAGGCTCTTGGTTTCTGGGCTGTTTCTTTATGAATTCTTGTTCTGTGGATTTTCATGTTGTAGAATTCAAGGAGTCTTTTGTATTTAAAATATGCAATGACTTATCCTGTATTTCATTGTTTTAGAAAGACTGATGGCACGTACTATTTTAAGATTACTCCTTTAAAAAAAAAAGTCCTTTTGTCTTTGAGAAGAAGGCCTCCCTTTAAAGACACACTTTTCTCACAGAGAACCTTTATAACCACTCTTATAAAACAAGAAAGCACTTTTCCCAGGTTCTCTTGGTTTTCCTGCCAATCCCAGTGGTCAGTGTGTGGAGCTGTCCAAGGTTTTATTTCTTGCCCTTCCTGTTCTGGCCCTTTTAATCATCATACAAAGAGGCAGCACAGGCTGCTGAGGACGAGCATCAGACCTGAGTCAGACCCTCGGGTCTGAGTCCGGGCATCAGTACTGGACAACTGTGTGACCTTGAGCAAGTCAAGTAAATTTCTGGGCCTCAGTTCCCTCATCTGTCAAAACAGGGGTGGTAATCAGAGCACCTAACTGAAAAGGCTATTGTGAGGATTTAATCAGTCATTCTGTCAAAGTATTTATAACAGTTACTGGCAAGTAGCAAAATAAGGAATCTTTGGATTCCCTAATTTCTACCATAAAAGGGCTTTAAACTCAGTTTATTTTTCCCCTTAGCTCTTTCGCTTTTGTAAATACACCCTAGCAATTATGGAGGATCCAGCCACATGAGGAGGCGGAAAGATTGTTCACAGAACTGTGACTTAGGGCCCCCAGTCACGGCTTTGCCATTAACCAGCCCTGTGGCCCTTGTTAACTGACTTCTCCGACTTCAATTTCTTCCTCTGTAAAATGATGGACGTGAACTTCAATAAATCATCTTTATTTTTTAGTATTCGGTGAATCGCATTCTCTCCTTGCTTGTAAACTGGAAAAACATTTGGCACCCACCCTGAGCCGGAGAGTCATAGCTGGGGAGTACACAGGACATTGGGGATCCACTGCCCAAGGGGCACCCAAGGAACCAGGCCTAATCCGGGCTGAGCGTGGCGTTAGCACTTCTTTCTGCAAACCCTAAACGCTCCCAGACTCACCTGAAGGAGCTGTCACGGTGGTTTGCTAGAAAACCCCGTTCTGTTAGGAAGATTACCGGGTCTCCCAAGGACACGGAAACCCTTTTTATCAAGAGGCTGGAGCGACTCAGCACGCAGCGGGAGTTGATGGGAGCCGTGTCGCCTCTTGCCATCCATGCTCCAGGAGCGCTCCTCTTTGCGGCAGGGCTAACCCCCCCTGCTCCAGTGTATACGTTGGGTGTCCCCGCGGCGCGCGCCC
>NW_011492847.1:821386-821909 GCF_000754665.1 Bison bison bison | reverse complement strand
CGGGGTATGCTCGCCTGTGTCCCCGGGTCCCAGCTGGGTGCGGACATCCAGGTCTGTGCGCGCCCCCCCAGCCTCACCCCGCGCACCCCAGCTGCGCGCCACCGGTGCCCCCGGGCGCGAGCCCGGAGCAGCAGAGTTTGAATCCAGTGCCGGGGACCTGCGTGACCCCGGCGGGCAGTGGGCAGTGAAGGGCACTGACAGGGAACGGCGGTGGTCCAGAGGAGTGGACCCTCCATCCCACCCCACGCCACGACGCGCCCTAAAGAAAGACGCTCCTTTGGAAAGACTGTACAAGTAAAGAAGAGCCTGTCTCTTCTTCCCTGAGGTCCCTTCAGGAATATTAGGAGCCCGAGGATTCGGCGACACGACTTGGAATGGATCGCAACAGGGCTTTTAAAATGCCGTTTCCGATCAGCTCTGTGTGCCTGACCCAGGATCTGTGCAGATGGAGAGGTCAAGGCACCCGATAAAGGTGCTCTTAGTCCCAGTAAGGGCAGCGGAGATGTAGCCATCTGCACTTTTT